>NW_026881150.1:0-10804 GCF_032173495.1 Musca vetustissima | reverse complement strand
CATGCAGTTAGCTACGCATCTTTAGCGTGCTGCATTCTTATTTTACTTGGCCTGCTGAGTTGGAGGATCCACACAAAATTTAAGAAGCCATCTCAATTCATACCTACACCAGCTATAAGATCTCATCAATCAACAATCGATGTTACAATGGAGTCATCCCCACATTCATCCAACCCAGGCGCACTCATTACTTGAACAATGTCAACGCGGCGGAGAATGTTAAAACATACATAAATATTTTTTTTATTGTTCTATAAACATACTTTAGATTTAATTACCAAAACAAACAATAAATAGTAAGAAAATCTCAAGTTTTGCCTTCAAAATGTGAACTTTACCTACATACTGAAAAAACTTTTTGGTGCATGTAATCAAAGAATCAATGTTGTAATTCTTATTAGTACGTCTGCGTAATGCTATATGCGCTTTTAGTTTGGTTGTAACTCAACCCGTTTTCTCAAAATCAACTACCATGTCAAAGTAAGAAAATCTCAAATTTTGCCTTCAAAATGTGAAATTTACCTACATACTGAAAAAACTTTTTGGTGCATGCAATCAAAGAATCAATGTTGCAATTCTTATTAGTACGTCTGCGTAATGCTATATGCGCTTTTAGTTTGGTTGTAACTCAACCCGTTTTCTCAAAATCAACTACCATGTCAAAGTAAGAAAATCTCAAATTTTGAAAATCTCAAATTTTGCCTACAAAATGTGAAATTTACCTACATACTGAAAAAACTTTTTGGTGCATGCAATCAAAGAATCAATGTCGCAATTCTTATTAGTACGACTGCGTAATGCTATATGCGCTTACAGTTTAGTTCTAACTCATCCCGTTTTCTCAAAATCAACTACCATGTCAAAGTAAGAAAATCTCAAATTTTGCCTACAAAATGTGAAATTTACCTATATACTGAAACAACTTTTTTGTCCATGCAATCAAAGAATCAATGTCGCAATTCTTATTAGTACGACTGCGTAATGCTATATGCGCTTACAGTTTAGTTCTAACTCATCCCGTTTTCTCAAAATCAACTACCATGTCAAAGTAAGAAAATCTCAAATTTTGCCTACAAAATGTGAAATTTACCTACATACTGAAAAAACTTTTTGGTGCATGCAATCAAAGAATCAATGTCGCAATTCTTATTAGTACGACTGCGTAATGCTATATGCGCTTACAGTTTAGTTCTAACTCATCCCGTTTTCTCAAAATCAACTACCATGTCAAAGTAAGAAAATCTCAAATTTTGCCTACAAAATGTGAAATTTACCTACATACTGAAAAAACTTTTTGGTGCATGCAATCAAAGAATCAATGTCGCAATTCTTATTAGTACGACTGCGTAATGCTATATGCGCTTACAGTTTAGTTCTAACTCATCCCGTTTTCTCAAAATCAACTACCATGTCAAAGTAGGAAAATCTCAAATTTTGCCTACAAAATGTGAAATTTACCTACATACTGAAAAAACTTTTTGGTGCATGCAATCAAAGAATCAATGTCGCAATTCTTATTAGTACGACTGCGTAATGCTATATGCGCTTACAGTTTAGTTCTAACTCATCCCGTTTTCTCAAAATCAACTACCATGTCAAAGTAAGAAAATCTCAAATTTTGCCTACAAAATGTGAAATTTACCTACATACTGAAAAAACTTTTTGGTGCATGCAATCAAAGAATCAATGTCGCAATTCTTATTAGTACGACTGCGTAATGCTATATGCGCTTACAGTTTAGTTCTAACTCATCCCGTTTTCTCAAAATCAACTACCATGTCAAAGTAAGAAAATCTCAAATTTTGCCTACAAAATGTGAAATTTACCTACATACTGAAAAAAACTTTTTGGTGCATGCAATCAAAGAATCAATGTCGCAATTCTTATTAGTACGACTGCGTAATGCTATATGCGCTTACAGTTTAGTTCTAACTCATCCCGTTTTCTCAAAATCAACTACCATGTCAAAGTAAGAAAATCTCAAATTTTGCCTACAAAATGTGAAATTTACCTACATACTGAAAAAACTTTTTGGTGCATGCAATCAAAGAATCAATGTCGCAATTCTTATTAGTACGACTGCGTAATGCTATATGCGCTTACAGTTTAGTTCTAACTCATCCCGTTTTCTCAAAATCAACTACCATGTCAAAGTAAGAAAATCTCAAATTTTGCCTACAAAATGTGAAATTTACCTACATACTGAAAAAACTTTTTGGTGCATGCAATCAAAGAATCAATGTCGCAATTCTTATTAGTACGACTGCGTAATGCTATATGCGCTTACAGTTTAGTTCTAACTCATCCCGTTTTCTCAAAATCAACTACCATGTCAAAGTAAGAAAATCTCAAATTTTGCCTACAAAATGTGAAATTTACCTACATACTGAAAAAACTTTTTGGTGCATGCAATCAAAGAATCAATGTCGCAATTCTTATTAGTACGACTGCGTAATGCTATATGCGCTTACAGTTTAGTTCTAACTCATCCCGTTTTCTCAAAATCAACTACCATGTCAAAGTAAGAAAATCTCAAATTTTGCCTACAAAATGTGAAATTTACCTACATACTGAAAAAACTTTTTGGTGCATGCAATCAAAGAATCAATGTCGCAATTCTTATTAGTACGACTGCGTAATGCTATATGCGCTTACAGTTTAGTTCTAACTCATCCCGTTTTCTCAAAATCAACTACCATGTCAAAGTAAGAAAATCTCAAATTTTGCCTACAAAATGTGAAATTTACCTACATACTGAAAAAACTTTTTGGTGCATGCAATCAAAGAATCAATGTCGCAATTCTTATTAGTACGACTGCGTAATGCTATATGCGCTTACAGTTTAGTTCTAACTCATCCCGTTTTCTCAAAATCAACTACCATGTCAAAGTAAGAAAATCTCAAATTTTGCCTACAAAATGTGAAATTTACCTACATACTGAAAAAACTTTTTGGTGCATGCAATCAAAGAATCAATGTCGCAATTCTTATTAGTACGACTGCGTAATGCTATATGCGCTTACAGTTTAGTTCTAACTCATCCCGTTTTCTCAAAATCAACTACCATGTCAAAGTAAGAAAATCTCAAATTTTGCCTACAAAATGTGAAATTTACCTACATACTGAAAAAACTTTTTGGTGCATGCAATCAAAGAATCAATGTCGCAATTCTTATTAGTACGACTGCGTAATGCTATATGCGCTTACAGTTTAGTTCTAACTCATCCCGTTTTCTCAAAATCAACTACCATGTCAAAGTAAGAAAATCTCAAATTTTGCCTACAAAATGTGAAATTTACCTACATACTGAAAAAACTTTTTGGTGCATGCAATCAAAGAATCAATGTCGCAATTCTTATTAGTACGACTGCGTAATGCTATATGCGCTTACAGTTTAGTTCTAACTCATCCCGTTTTCTCAAAATCAACTACCATGTCAAAGTAAGAAAATCTCAAATTTTGCCTACAAAATGTGAAATTTACCTACATACTGAAAAAACTTTTTGGTGCATGCAATCAAAGAATCAATGTCGCAATTCTTATTAGTACGACTGCGTAATGCTATATGCGCTTACAGTTTAGTTCTAACTCATCCCGTTTTCTCAAAATCAACTACCATGTCAAAGTAAGAAAATCTCAAATTTTGCCTACAAAATGTGAAATTTACCTACATACTGAAAAAACTTTTTGGTGCATGCAATCAAAGAATCAATGTCGCAATTCTTATTAGTACGACTGCGTAATGCTATATGCGCTTACAGTTTAGTTCTAACTCATCCCGTTTTCTCAAAATCAACTACCATGTCAAAGTAAGAAAATCTCAAATTTTGCCTACAAAATGTGAAATTTACCTACATACTGAAAAAACTTTTTGGTGCATGCAATCAAAGAATCAATGTCGCAATTCTTATTAGTACGACTGCGTAATGCTATATGCGCTTACAGTTTAGTTCTAACTCATCCCGTTTTCTCAAAATCAACTACCATGTCAAAGTAAGAAAATCTCAAATTTTGCCTACAAAATGTGAAATTTACCTACATACTGAAAAAACTTTTTGGTGCATGCAATCAAAGAATCAATGTCGCAATTCTTATTAGTACGACTGCGTAATGCTATATGCGCTTACAGTTTAGTTCTAACTCATCCCGTTTTCTCAAAATCAACTACCATGTCAAAGTAAGAAAATCTCAAATTTTGCCTACAAAATGTGAAATTTACCTACATACTGAAAAAACTTTTTGGTGCATGCAATCAAAGAATCAATGTCGCAATTCTTATTAGTACGACTGCGTAATGCTATATGCGCTTACAGTTTAGTTCTAACTCATCCCGTTTTCTCAAAATCAACTACCATGTCAAAGTAAGAAAATCTCAAATTTTGCCTACAAAATGTGAAATTTACCTACATACTGAAAAAACTTTTTGGTGCATGCAATCAAAGAATCAATGTCGCAATTCTTATTAGTACGACTGCGTAATGCTATATGCGCTTACAGTTTAGTTCTAACTCATCCCGTTTTCTCAAAATCAACTACCATGTCAAAGTAAGAAAATCTCAAATTTTGCCTACAAAATGTGAAATTTACCTACATACTGAAAAAACTTTTTGGTGCATGCAATCAAAGAATCAATGTCGCAATTCTTATTAGTACGACTGCGTAATGCTATATGCGCTTACAGTTTAGTTCTAACTCATCCCGTTTTCTCAAAATCAACTACCATGTCAAAGTAAGAAAATCTCAAATTTTGCCTACAAAATGTGAAATTTACCTACATACTGAAAAAACTTTTTGGTGCATGCAATCAAAGAATCAATGTCGCAATTCTTATTAGTACGACTGCGTAATGCTATATGCGCTTACAGTTTAGTTCTAACTCATCCCGTTTTCTCAAAATCAACTACCATGTCAAAGTAAGAAAATCTCAAATTTTGCCTACAAAATGTGAAATTTACCTACATACTGAAAAAACTTTTTGGTGCATGCAATCAAAGAATCAATGTCGCAATTCTTATTAGTACGACTGCGTAATGCTATATGCGCTTACAGTTTAGTTCTAACTCATCCCGTTTTCTCAAAATCAACTACCATGTCAAAGTAAGAAAATCTCAAATTTTGCCTACAAAATGTGAAATTTACCTACATACTGAAAAAACTTTTTGGTGCATGCAATCAAAGAATCAATGTCGCAATTCTTATTAGTACGACTGCGTAATGCTATATGCGCTTACAGTTTAGTTCTAACTCATCCCGTTTTCTCAAAATCAACTACCATGTCAAAGTAAGAAAATCTCAAATTTTGCCTACAAAATGTGAAATTTACCTACATACTGAAAAAACTTTTTGGTGCATGCAATCAAAGAATCAATGTCGCAATTCTTATTAGTACGACTGCGTAATGCTATATGCGCTTACAGTTTAGTTCTAACTCATCCCGTTTTCTCAAAATCAACTACCATGTCAAAGTAAGAAAATCTCAAATTTTGCCTACAAAATGTGAAATTTACCTACATACTGAAAAAACTTTTTGGTGCATGCAATCAAAGAATCAATGTCGCAATTCTTATTAGTACGACTGCGTAATGCTATATGCGCTTACAGTTTAGTTCTAACTCATCCCGTTTTCTCAAAATCAACTACCATGTCAAAGTAAGAAAATCTCAAATTTTGCCTACAAAATGTGAAATTTACCTACATACTGAAAAAACTTTTTGGTGCATGCAATCAAAGAATCAATGTCGCAATTCTTATTAGTACGACTGCGTAATGCTATATGCGCTTACAGTTTAGTTCTAACTCATCCCGTTTTCTCAAAATCAACTACCATGTCAAAGTAAGAAAATCTCAAATTTTGCCTACAAAATGTGAAATTTACCTACATACTGAAAAAACTTTTTGGTGCATGCAATCAAAGAATCAATGTCGCAATTCTTATTAGTACGACTGCGTAATGCTATATGCGCTTACAGTTTAGTTCTAACTCATCCCGTTTTCTCAAAATCAACTACCATGTCAAAGTAAGAAAATCTCAAATTTTGCCTACAAAATGTGAAATTTACCTACATACTGAAAAAACTTTTTGGTGCATGCAATCAAAGAATCAATGTCGCAATTCTTATTAGTACGACTGCGTAATGCTATATGCGCTTACAGTTTAGTTCTAACTCATCCCGTTTTCTCAAAATCAACTACCATGTCAAAGTAAGAAAATCTCAAATTTTGCCTACAAAATGTGAAATTTACCTACATACTGAAAAAACTTTTTGGTGCATGCAATCAAAGAATCAATGTCGCAATTCTTATTAGTACGACTGCGTAATGCTATATGCGCTTACAGTTTAGTTCTAACTCATCCCGTTTTCTCAAAATCAACTACCATGTCAAAGTAAGAAAATCTCAAATTTTGCCTACAAAATGTGAAATTTACCTACATACTGAAAAAACTTTTTGGTGCATGCAATCAAAGAATCAATGTCGCAATTCTTATTAGTACGACTGCGTAATGCTATATGCGCTTACAGTTTAGTTCTAACTCATCCCGTTTTCTCAAAATCAACTACCATGTCAAAGTAAGAAAATCTCAAATTTTGCCTACAAAATGTGAAATTTACCTACATACTGAAAAAACTTTTTGGTGCATGCAATCAAAGAATCAATGTCGCAATTCTTATTAGTACGACTGCGTAATGCTATATGCGCTTACAGTTTAGTTCTAACTCATCCCGTTTTCTCAAAATCAACTACCATGTCAAAGTAAGAAAATCTCAAATTTTGCCTACAAAATGTGAAATTTACCTACATACTGAAAAAAACTTTTTGGTGCATGCAATCAAAGAATCAATGTCGCAATTCTTATTAGTACGACTGCGTAATGCTATATGCGCTTACAGTTTAGTTCTAACTCATCCCGTTTTCTCAAAATCAACTACCATGTCAAAGTAAGAAAATCTCAAATTTTGCCTACAAAATGTGAAATTTACCTACATACTGAAAAAACTTTTTGGTGCATGCAATCAAAGAATCAATGTCGCAATTCTTATTAGTACGACTGCGTAATGCTATATGCGCTTACAGTTTAGTTCTAACTCATCCCGTTTTCTCAAAATCAACTACCATGTCAAAGTAAGAAAATCTCAAATTTTGCCTACAAAATGTGAAATTTACCTACATACTGAAAAAACTTTTTGGTGCATGCAATCAAAGAATCAATGTCGCAATTCTTATTAGTACGACTGCGTAATGCTATATGCGCTTACAGTTTAGTTCTAACTCATCCCGTTTTCTCAAAATCAACTACCATGTCAAGGTAAGAAAATCTCAAATTTTGCCTACAAAATGTGAAATTTACCTACATACTGAAAAAACTTTTTGGTGCATGCAATCAAAGAATCAATGTCGCAATTCTTATTAGTACGACTGCGTAATGCTATATGCGCTTACAGTTTAGTTCTAACTCATCCCGTTTTCTCAAAATCAACTACCATGTCAAAGTAAGAAAATCTCAAATTTTGCCTACAAAATGTGAAATTTACCTACATACTGAAAAAACTTTTTGGTGCATGCAATCAAAGAATCAATGTCGCAATTCTTATTAGTACGACTGCGTAATGCTATATGCGCTTACAGTTTAGTTCTAACTCATCCCGTTTTCTCAAAATCAACTACCATGTCAAAGTAAGAAAATCTCAAATTTTGCCTACAAAATGTGAAATTTACCTACATACTGAAAAAACTTTTTGGTGCATGCAATCAAAGAATCAATGTCGCAATTCTTATTAGTACGACTGCGTAATGCTATATGCGCTTACAGTTTAGTTCTAACTCATCCCGTTTTCTCAAAATCAACTACCATGTCAAAGTAAGAAAATCTCAAATTTTGCCTACAAAATGTGAAATTTACCTACATACTGAAAAAACTTTTTGGTGCATGCAATCAAAGAATCAATGTCGCAATTCTTATTAGTACGACTGCGTAATGCTATATGCGCTTACAGTTTAGTTCTAACTCATCCCGTTTTCTCAAAATCAACTACCATGTCAAAGTAAGAAAATCTCAAATTTTGCCTACAAAATGTGAAATTTACCTACATACTGAAAAAACTTTTTGGTGCATGCAATCAAAGAATCAATGTCGCAATTCTTATTAGTACGACTGCGTAATGCTATATGCGCTTACAGTTTAGTTCTAACTCATCCCGTTTTCTCAAAATCAACTACCATGTCAAAGTAAGAAAATCTCAAATTTTGCCTACAAAATGTGAAATTTACCTACATACTGAAAAAACTTTTTGGTGCATGCAATCAAAGAATCAATGTCGCAATTCTTATTAGTACGACTGCGTAATGCTATATGCGCTTACAGTTTAGTTCTAACTCATCCCGTTTTCTCAAAATCAACTACCATGTCAAAGTAAGAAAATCTCAAATTTTGCCTACAAAATGTGAAATTTACCTACATACTGAAAAAACTTTTTGGTGCATGCAATCAAAGAATCAATGTCGCAATTCTTATTAGTACGACTGCGTAATGCTATATGCGCTTACAGTTTAGTTCTAACTCATCCCGTTTTCTCAAAATCAACTACCATGTCAAAGTAAGAAAATCTCAAATTTTGCCTACAAAATGTGAAATTTACCTACATACTGAAAAAACTTTTTGGTGCATGCAATCAAAGAATCAATGTCGCAATTCTTATTAGTACGACTGCGTAATGCTATATGCGCTTACAGTTTAGTTCTATCTCATCCCGTTTTCTCAAAATCAACTACCATGTCAAAGTAAGAAAATCTCAAATTTTGCCTACAAAATGTGAAATTTGCCTACATACTAAAAAACTTTTTGGTGCATGCAATCAAAGAATCAATGTCGCAATTCTTATTAGTACGACTGCGTAATGCTATATGCGCTTACAGTTTAGTTCTAACTCATCCCGTTTTCTCAAAATCAACTACTATGTCAAAGTAAGAAAATCTCAAATTTTGCCTACAAAATGTGAAATTTACCTACATACTGAAAAAAATTTTTGGTGCATGCAATCAAAGAATCAATGTCGCAATTCTTATTAGTACGACTGCGTAATGCTATATGCGTTTACAGTGTAAACGCGCTATATGCGCTTACAGTTTAGTTCTATCTCATCCCGTGTCCTCAAAATCAACTACCATGTCGAAGTAAGAAAATCTCAAATTTTGCCTACAAAATGTGAAATTTACCTACATACTGAAAAAACTTTTTGGTGCATGCAATCAAAGAATCAATGTCGCAATTCTTATTAGTACGACTGCGTAATGCTATATGCGCTTACAGTTTAGTTCTAACTCATCCCGTTTTCTCAAAATCAACTACCATGTCAAAGTAAGAAAATCTCAAATTTTGCCTACAAAATGTGAAATTTACCTACATACTGAAAAAACTTTTTGGTGCATGCAATCAAAGAATCAATGTCGCAATTCTTATTAGTACGTCTGCGTAATGCTATATGCGCTTTTAGTTTGGTTGTAACTCAACCCGTTTTCTCAAAATCAACTACAATGTCAAAGTAAGAAAATCTCAAATTTTGTCTACAAAATGTGAAATTTACCTACATACTGAAAAAACTTTTTGGTGCATGCAATCAAAGAATCAATGTCGCAATTCTTATTAGTACGACCGCGTAATGCTATATGTGCTTACATTTTAGTTCTAACTCATCTCGTTTTCTCAAAATCAACTACAATGTCAAAGTAAGAAAACCTCAAATTTTGCCTACAAAATTTGAAATTTACCTACATACTGAAAACAATTTTTGGTGCATGCAATCAAAGAATCAATGTCGCAATTCTTATTAGTACGACTGCGTAATGCAATATGAAAAAACTTTTGGTGCATGCAATCAAAGAATCAATGTCGCAATTCTTATTAGTGCGCGTCTGCGTAATGCTATATGCGCTTTCAGTTTGGTTGTAACTCAACCAGTTTTCTCAAAATCAACTACCAGTTCAAAGGAAAAATGCTATATGCGCTTTCAGTTTGGTTGTAACTCAACCAGTTTTCTCAAAATCAACTACCAGTTCAAAGGAAGAAAATCTCAAATTTTGCCTTCAAAATGTGAAATTTACCTACATACTGAAAAAACTTTTTGGTGCATGCAATCAAAGAATCAATGTCGCAATTCTTATTAGTGCGTCTGCGTAATGCTATATGCGCTTTCAGTTTGGTTGTAACTCAACCAGTTTTCTCAAAATCAACTACCAGTTCAAAGGAAGAAATCTCAAATTTTGCCTTCAAAATGTGAAATTTACCTACATACTGAAAAAACTTTTTGGTGCATGCAATCAAAAAGTTTTTTTTCAGTATGTAGGTAAATTTCACATTTTGAAGGCAAAATTTGAGATTTTCTTCCTTTGAACTGGTAGTTGATTTTGAGAAAACTGGTTGAGTTACAACCAAACTGAAAGCGCATATAGCATTACGCAGACGCACTAATAAGAATTGCGACATTGATTCTTTGATTGCATGCACCAAAAAGTTTTTTCAGTATGTAGGTAAATTTCACATTTTGAAGGCAAAATTTGAGATTTTCTTCCTTTGAACTGGTAGTTGATTTTGAGAAAACTGGTTGAGTTACAACCAAACTGAAAGCGCATATAGCATTACGCAGACGCACTAATAAGAATTGCGACATTGATTCTTTGATTCCATGCACCAAAAAGTTTTTTCAGTATGTAGGTAAATTTCACATTTTGAAGGCAAAATTTGAGATTTTCTTCCTTTGAACTGGTAGTTGATTTTGAGAAAACTGGTTGAGTTACAACCAAACTGAAA
>NW_026881149.1:0-10834 GCF_032173495.1 Musca vetustissima | reverse complement strand
AATGCCCACAACAACAAGTTTTAACAATCAAATCATTTACTACTGTAACATGATTCTCTTTTTACTACATATTTTTCTGAAGAGTGCAAATGATCAACCGGACCAACTCAGCGCAACTTTTACAAAAATACCATCCGTTGCATTGTTGCTTTATATTCTTGCGTGTGGTGTGTTATCTGAAAATTTCTATAGAGTTCCAAAGCTGTCATTTAGGTTTTTTTTCGTCTTGAGTTAAAGTCAGTATATCATTAATTTAATTCCATCGGCGGTATTAATATCTTTTTGCTTGTTGCTTTTATTAAATCTGCGACGATTTATGTCCGTCTATTTTGGTTCACAATATTTTTTCGAACCAAGTCAGGGCAGATTTGAATGTTTATACGTATACAATCACATAATACATTGGTCTGGAAACAAAACACCTTAAATTCAATATATTTTTTCCATGTGATATTACTCCTCCATACCTCTAATTTGAAATCCCTTGATATCGACTAATTTGAATTGGTATTTTGGAAAGCTTCCTATAATTCTATATATAGAACTTAAACTATTGCCCATCTTATTAAAAACACTGTTCGTCACGTTTGGAGGCCAGCTTCTAAATCATCCATTAAAACCATTTTGTACTTGTTGTCGCTTTAGGATTTAAGAAGTGTGAACACCATTAATAACGAGAAACAGAATATTTTCGAATAAACCGAGACCGAAACCAAAAGCTTGTCACGTGCTTGTATTTAACGGCTTCTACTTCTACGTTGGTTTGAGTAAATCCGCTTACGCTAATTTCAATTCAAGTCACGCAAATGTCACTGCAGACAAAAAGGCAAGAACAGAACAGAAACCCCAAAATTGAATCTGTGAAATACACGCTATTATGTGGGTGATAAATTTGTCGGACTTTTATTTCATCTGTGGGTAATACATCACGCACGTGGTCTAGGTGCTGAGAACGTGTATTACATTTCGTAGAGAAATTAAGAAATTTATAAGCTACACAACCAGCTAATAGACATAAATGTATAGTCTTGTTGGTAGGAAAAAATCACTTCTGTCTCGATAGAGATCGTAATATTTAAGAGAGCGAGCTTTTGCACAAACATACACTGCTATAACTCCCAGGAGGTCGGGTATTGCAAATGGAGTATATAGGTCCATGTATTGGCATATCTCTCATATTACGATATATCGAATATTTTAGTCACATTTTTCAACGGAAGTTGCGGTAATTTTGCATTCTCAGTTATAGGAGGCTTAAAAACATCAATGCAAAATAAAGTCCGATATTCGTTTTACATTAACCTTCATATGGAGGTTCTGCACAATACTATCGAAATGCTTCAGATATGTTTGGCAACCAAATATTAGATCAGGAAGCTTTAATTTATCACCGTATATATTTTCGTGCAATTTAATGTAAATATTGCACAAAAGACACTTTGAATTAAATATATATCCATGCGTTATATACGATTCTTAGAGGGAATCTGTTTAAATCTATGGGCGCGTCCGATTTTGGGCCTTTCGTTGCTGGATTTTATATGAATCAAAAGAAATGGCATGGCATTGCATTGTGTAATAATAATAATAAAACTATATTAGCAACTGGCATAAATTTTACCACAAATAAGTAAATTTAGCAAACTAATCGTAAATATACCTGAAATAAACACAACAAGATACAGCAATGTTCCATATATTGTATTCTGTTACAGCAGTAAACGTGTAGGTTATTGTAGTTCCGAACGTACTTATCATCAGCATTATAATCTCCATCTTCATCTTCCTGTCAAACATGATACGAGAGAAAATTAATTACATCCTACAATATAGGATGCGGCTTCCGCTTATCATCATTCCGTTCCATGGTGGTCAACGTCTGTCAGGCCATAAATATTAAAAAGATATCGAAACTAATCTAATATTAATTACGGAACAACAAACACAATGGAAACAATAATACTTGAATGCTTTTGGGAGTTCAACAAATTATTTATTATCCACTTGTTTTTGTCGTAATTGAAACCAAGAATTTATAAGGCATAAATAAAAGCTTAAAGTAATTTATTACCAATTGCAAATTAATTAGATATATCGAGTAGTAGAGAGTAGTCCCACGGAAAATCATTAATTAGATATAATGATTGTATTTCAATTAAAATTTTAAGAAACATTGTTTTTGTGTGGCCTGAGACACATTTGCATATTAAAACCGGTAAGGAGAGAACCAAAATCGGACGGACACTATAATATATAATTTAACAACCTATTGTAAGGCATACGAATTTCGACAACTTAAAATAAAATTTGACACACTCCATGCTATACATAATTCGAAAATATATGCCATATATTTCGTGTCATTCGGAAAGAAATTGGTACATAATTGGTAATCTATACACAACTTCGTGTAAATCGACCGATAACCCCGACCGATATTATAACAAATATGTATATGGGTTTTAATATCATTCCAATTGGAAAAGGTTTCAAAAACATTGGGCAATTTTCGTTTAATTAGTAGAAGGTTTCATTTAATTTGGAAAAGGTTTCATTTAATCCGGCAATGCTATATATATGTAAGATATACATAGACCGATATTCCCATTTTCAATACCTAACATCATACGAGTAGTAACAAAAATTGCAAGTGAAAATATTAAAAATTTTTAAAGTTATAAATACACCTTTATGTGTTTTTTTCTCGAATCAGTGTTTTTACTATTGCCGGGCACAATAACTCAAAAATTATTAATCCAATTGCTTCTAAATCTTAAGACGTTATTGTGAACCTACATAGCTATCGTATGAGCTAGGATAAATCCACTAGGTGACAATCTGCTCTATTTTGCAATTTGTTTTTTTTTTTATTTCGTTCAAAGTATGTATGTGCATGATCAGGGAAAGAAGACGGCTAACGGAATTATCGAACTGAACTCCACATGTTACCTCCTCTACGGAACGATATTTAAAACCAGCAAGGAAAGTAGTATATGGTACCCTTCACCACTTTGGGTATATTCAGCAGATGACTCCTAACAAGGAACAGTAAAATGAAATTGGATCCCTAAACATGTCATTACGCAACCGATACTACATTTTTCATTTGGTCAGATTTAGAAGCTATATCTAAATCTGAACCGAATTCAAGAAACTTAACACAAATCATTCCAGACCTAACTCATTACGCTGTGCTAAATTTCGTGCAAACCGAAAGATATGAAGGGACTTTGGTACACCAATTACCTTAAATCGGAGGAAATTATATATGGTAGCTATCTATATCATAATCTGAACCGATTTTCACGAAACTTAACACACACCATTCCAGACCTAACTCATTACGCTGTGCTAAATTTCGTGCAAACCGAAAGATATTAAGGGACTTTGATGCACCATTTACATTAAATCGGACGAAAATATATATGGGAGCTATATCCAAATCTGAACCGATTTTCAGGAAACTTAACACAGATCATTCTAAAGCTAATTTATTACGCTGTGCCAAATTTCGTGCAAATCGAGAGATATATAGGGACTTTGGTGCACCATTTACATTAAATCGCAATCAGCAAACTTAACACACATCATTATATACCTAATTCATTACGATGTGCCAAATTTCGTGAAAATCGAAAGATATATAGCGGTTTTGGTGCACCATTTACATTAAATCGGACGAAAATATATATGGGAGCTATATCTAAATCTGAACCGATTTTCAGGAAACTTAACACACATCATTCTAGACCTAATTCATTACGCAGTGTCAAATTACGTGCAAATCGAAAGATATATAAGGACTTTGGTACACCATTTACCTTAAATCGACGAAAATATATACGGGAGCCATATCTAAATCTTAACCGATTTTTCCCAATTTCAATAGGGTTCGTCCTTGGGCCAAATAAGTGACCTATGCCAAATTTCACCCAATTCGGATTAAAAATTCGACCTGTACTTTGTTTACAATTTAACAACAGACGGACATGCATAAATCGACTCAGAAAGTGATTCTATGCATATTCTCAAAAGGAATTATGGGTCTATCTCGTTTGCCTGTACTGTACCACAGTGTGGTGAAGGGTATAAAATATTAACGTGCATTGCAGATTATCAAATAAACATGTTTTCGACCATTTTTTTCAATTTTACAATTTTTATTTATATTTACATAAACATACATATGAATTTTATGTATTTCAAAATATATTCCCATCGTTCCAAAATATATCCTCAACCAAATCTTTAAGTCGCTACATGTAGCCAATCTTAAAATATACCCATGAAAATGTACGTACATACACTTGTGGCCAAAACTATAGCAACTGATATTGCAAACTTAATAAATGCTCTGTAACATTTTCATTTAAAACCAGTGAGCGGAGCAGTATAGTCGGACGGAGCCGACCATATGACACCCGACACAACTTCCACGAAAATCGAACTTTCTGTGTTTGTATATTCTGAGCTTGGGCAATATTTCGCGATATTTGAACCCTCTGGACCGACTAGATGTCAACAAATATTTCTGATATTCAGTAGACGAGGGTTGTACCTGTCCAGATTCTCTTTACCGTGGGTTATGTTGTGATGTTGGGCTTTCACTTGTGGCCTAAAGATCGACTCGAAGACAAAAACACAAAAAAATAAGTTTTCGGTCCACTTCATCCCAATATTATTATCTGATCATCACCAAAATTTATAGGCGTTGTCGTTGACCGTAACGGGAATCTTGTGAAAAATTAAAAAACGATCAGCGCTGTATTTCCGCCCTCTAGTGTGGTAATGGGTTACTAAAAAATATATAAATACGTAAGCACCTCTAAATATTTATGTGTAACTCCCACATCCGAGTACATACGACAAAATAATTGGTATCAATTTAAAGGGCAACCACTCCTTTTCGATACACTATCGACTTCTCTGGTCTATAGCCTTCAGGAGTAAATAAATACGCCATACAATACAAATTTTGCAATATTTCACACAAAAGTCAGTGTCCATTTGACCCGCTAAATATTGACCGATCTTTATCAAAACCAGTATGCTTATTCTTTGGCCCAATCCCCTTCTCCATGCGGTGTTTGGGCCACAATTGCGGACTCTGGAGCGACCGGAAAAACCGATAAAAATAAAGTTTTTGGTCCATTTCATCCCCTAAATATTAACCGATCTTTTCCAAAGATTGGTTCATAACTGTGGCCTGTATCGTGTTTACAAATTATAATGGACAGACGGACGGACGGACACACATGTCTAGATCGACTCAGCTAGCCGAGATATGACTATCGGTATACTTAAAGGTGGGTATAGGACCAATATTTCGCGGCGTTACAAACTTTTGGGGCTGCACAAAGCTATAATACCCTGACAACATAGTTGTGTAGGGTATAAAAATATATATAAACTAAAAATTTATTTTGAAAAAAAAAAATATTCTATAGAAAACTAAATTGACCCAATTTTATGTCTGATCAACACTATGCACCGGTTTGATTTTTATACCCTCACCACACTGAGGTATGGTGCATCGAAGAGACTACGTTTATTCGATTTACACGAAATTTGGCAGTGGTGAGTCTAGAGTGATGTGTGTGTGTATTTTCTGATTTTATGTAAATGGTGCACCGATGAGCCTACGTCGGTTCGATATACAAGAGATAAAATTGTGGACACCACACTGTGCCGCAGCGTACCAAATGGTATATGCTACGGTTGTTCAATTGGAATCAGATTTACATATAGCTCCATACAAATGATACACAAAAGAATCCGATTGACATGCGATCTTTCATAGATTTCAAAATGGTATGGGTTTTTGAACTGGTTTAAATATTTATGTAGATCACACATTTATTTTCGCACGATTCCATTTCAATGGTCCTCTAAAGATTATATGTGTGTTCTCTCTACAGGATATTTTTATATATTAGCATGTCTTGTATGTATCCTAAGTTGTGAAGGGTATCATATAGACCGACATCATAACCATTATTTTTCATTACGACAGCGCACATACGAGCCATTGAATCAATAAAATGCTCAATTTGATCCTTGGGTATACTAACCCTTGCATCCTGAACCTTTGGGAAAAGGTTATGTCTGTTTGTTTGTCAACCTCTTTTGATTTTGATATCTATCTATATCCAATGATTTTTCTGTAGTGATTGATTATGAAACCCGGATTTTCGCATTTTTAAAGGATCAGTAAAATAAAATTGGATCCAAAAAACATGTCATTTTGCAACCGATACTAAAGATTTGGTCAGATATAGAAGCTATATCTAAATCTGAACCGATTTCAGGAAACTTAACACACCTCATTTTAGACCTAACTCATTACGCTGTGCTAAATTCCGTGCAAACCGAAAGATATTAAGGAACTATGGTACACCAATTACCTTACCATATATATGGGACTATATCTAAATCTGAATCGATTTTCACGAAACTTATAACACATTATTCTAGGCCTAATTCATTACGCTGTGCCAAATTCCGTGCAAATCGAAAGACATATATACATGAAATCGGACAAAGATATATATGGGAGCTATATCTAAATCTGAACCGATTTTCAGGAAACATAACACACATTATAAATATATATGGGAGCTATATCTAAATCTGAACCGATTTTTCCCAATTTCAATAGGGTTCGTCCTTGGGCCAAATATGTGACCTATGCCAAATTTCATCCAACACGGATCATAAATGCGACCTGTACTTTGTTCACAAAAATACATGGACGGACAGACGGACGGGCGGATATCCGTAAATCGACTCAGAAAGTGATTCTATGCATATTCTGAAAAAGGAACCATGTGTCTATCTCGTTTTCTTTAGCCTGTTACAAACATATGCACAAAGACATAATACCCTGTACCACAGTTTGGTGAAGGGTATAAACATGTGGTTGTCCCCTTCACTACACTGTTGTACCCACTATTCCATCTTGTAAAACTAATTGTCATTTGTCCTTTAAATAAAAACTAATTAAAAGCTAAATTATAAATTGAGTTTCCAAACTTTTTCGTTTGGCAATGACATAGCGAAAGTAAGGATGACAATGGAAATGCCAAATGAGTATATATTGTGGCACCTACACACCACACTTGAACAAGATAATAACATGACTTGACAACTTTATGTAATGTTGCAAGTAAATCTTTAATAATGTTTTGTGCTCTTAACGGTTAATAAAGGACAAATGTTAACAACAAATTGTGATCATAGTAGAATATAAACGCTTATATTGAACTTTGATTTCTTTATATTAAAGCGGAAGGTTAAACTATGGGATTTTTTTGCTACTATTAAAGATATGAAGAAGTATATTTCAATTCTTTTGAATTTAATCTTAAATGTGATAAAGGTGACAGTTTTACTCAATTTCCAAACGTACCATTGAACACATACCTACTCACATACAACATAATAATAATAATAATTTATTGGCATATATTTATTTGGTTTTCATGTGAAAACCAGCTGTGTATATGTGAGCGCCAAAATATAAGTACGATATGTATATATATTTATACAATTGATTAAGAATAAAACGAATATGAATGGCCTGTTAGTAGGACGGACCAGCAATCAGAGGCATTAAACACAAGTGAAATGTCATTCATCGGCGGTGAATGAAATACGTGACACGAATGCAATAATCAAATCGTCACTCATATCCATATTAAATTTGTATATTTCCGTGTGTGTGTGTGTATCGCATATTTAGGCGGGGAATGCAGTTACGTGTTCGTGTAAATTTGGTTATATTTCTGCCAGCCTCTTGTGTAAATAAACCAATCCAACAGACGGTTAACTCAGTAGAATCAAACAGATCCAAAATTTCGAAATGAAATTGCATTTGCTTTTGGTATTTACAGATTTTGTGGCATCATACGTACATACATATGTACATACCTAGATATATCAACAGGAATATGAACTTTTCGATTATTGGATTTCAAAGGAAGCTTTTGTGGTAGAAACGCTGGAGCTATATATAGTTGCCATGAAAAGTTGTGAATATTTTCACAGTACAATACGCATCGTAAACATTTTATTTGATGAATATTCTGTTCCCAAAAGAAACCCAAATACGAATTTGGCAGAATGTTTGTACACAATAGAATACATTATGGAATGGGTATCGGAATTTGATGTGTATGCGTTCCCAGAAGCCTATTTATATCCCATATGCCAATAAAAAATGCTACTGAATGCAATTTTATTATTGAACTTTGACGTTATTAACTGCTTATGATTTTTTCACAGATACAAATGTTAATCGTATTTTGGTTTGCTCTTCGTGTCATAACCGGTGACAAACCATGAGCGTATGGCTATCATATGCAAACCAAAATCCAATCATCCGGAAGAGTCAATACCACAAAGGAACGCCAGATTTTGGGAGTGAGAATTGCTCTAGGGAAGACATAACCCAGTTTTCGATTCACGTCCATGAAATTTCAGAGAGTCTTGCGCTAGATAGAAACAAGCTCTTCTTAGGCTAGAAGGATGCCATGGTACTGATACTGAGTTAGTCAATAGTATAGACGATGTAAACTAAACCGATGATGCCGACAATCTAAGCAATAAAATTCAGGGATAACATGTTCTTTTCCCATAAAATGATACTTAAGGATGTACAGTTTAATCTAATGCAAAACTCGGATGGATATACCATACCGCTTTTTCATTTTCCGATAGATTTTGAGTCCATAATACGCAAACCGTAAGCTTTGCAATTGAAAGATGTTTCACGAATCAAGTGACATTTATTGTAACAATGAATATAAATTGTTCCTTTTCCCCTTTTGTGTTTCCTAACCATTTCAATTGATTACAACATCAATAAATTGAACACTGTTCCCAGTAAATATCAGAAGAACAAAAAATAGAATCGCCTGCTGTGCCAACGACAATCATTTCAATTTTGTTTGCACCCCAGTCAAATCAATCTGCCCCAGATTTTTTTTTTTTTTCAAATAAAAAAAGCCGAGCGAACCAAACCGCATCAAAATTGAGTGGAACAATATTGGGGCAGTTTTTTCCCATTTCATTTCAACCTTGTTGCATATTATAACAATTACTTGGGTCGATGTTTGATTATACCTACAATGTTCATACGATGGCTCATTTTTTGTGCAAAAAAAAAAAACAAAAACTTGGGAAATCGAACAGTGAGAATTGTTCACAATTTCGATTAACAAGTACTCACAACGAATATACATTTTGGTCACACAGGTTCTTTGGTTTTTAGGAAAAAAAACAAGTAAAAAAAAACAAGTAAAAAAGTTCGGCCGGGCCGAACTTTGGATACCCTCCACCATGGATATACTGACAGGTACTTGAAATACAAATATGGGGAACAAAAAGTGTACCTATACCGACATTTCTACATTTTTCATTTCAGCAATTTTTAATGAATATTTATACCCTCAGCTTTATGGCTAATGAGAATGTATACACTTTGATATAGTGAAAATGTGCCTCGTTGAAATATTGGTTCTAGACCCCACGTTTTTTGGACCAAACTCATTTCAGAAAATTTTGATTTCATCCAAACTTTGCCTATCATTTTATTTATTCCAAACTTTGTTCAAATTCGAAGATGGGAAATATCGGTCCACTCCTCCTGGTACGTCCCACACGGGGGCAAGGCCTAGGCATAAATCTGGGATATTGTTCATATATAGTACATTATCGAACCTTACGTTCTATCCTCCGCAGGTGAAATGATTACAACAGAGTCTTAGAACCAAACCCAAAACGCAGAACAAATCAGATAACAATTTTAATATAAACAAGTGAAAAAGTGGTCGGTTCGGCCGGGCCGAACTTTGGATACCCTCCACCATAGATATACTGACAGGTACTTGGAATTAAAATATAGGGAACATACCAAGAAGTGGACCTATACCGACATGTCTAAAAACGGATTATGTAAACCATAGGGTAAACCATAATACAAATTTCAGAAATTTTTAATTGATAATTCAATTCGAAGATGGGGAATATCGGTCCACTCCTTCTGAAACCTCCACACAGGGGCTAGGTCTAAATGCGGCTCTAGTTCATTATCGAACCCTACGTTCTAATTTTTTATCTCGCTATCCTCCGCAGGTGAAATGATTACAACAGAGTCTTAAAACCAAACTCAAACCGTGGAACAAATCACTATTATTAGGGGGTTATATAGGGACTACCCCAAAAAGGGGCGAATATTAATAATTTTTGGTATACAAAATACCGAAAATTGGGGGGTACACTTATATGGGGGCAATCCGAAAAAATTGACCTATATCCATAATGTTTTGTGGAGAACCGAAAAATGGGGGCTATTTTTATATGGGGGCTATCCGAAAAAATGGACCTATATCTATATTTCAAAAATACTATATTTCAAAATACTAAATTACAGCCAATTCGGTGGAAAAATACGACCAAAAGCACCAAAATACTGAAAATTATAGGGACCGTTATATGGTGCTACCAGAAAATGTGGGTGATACTTATAATTCTTTGTGGATAACTAAATCCACCAAATTTCAGCGAATTTGGCTGAAAAACGCCTTAAGAACCCCAAAATACCGAAAATTGGGGGAGTACCCTTATATGGGGGCTATCCGAAAAAATGGACCTATATTCATAATTTTTTTAGAGAGATTTGGTACCTATTAAGAACTCAAAATACTAAATTACAGCCAATTCGGTGGAAAAAAACACCACGAAAACCCCCAAAATACTGAAAATTAGGAGGTATCGTTATATGGGGTGTTGAGGTTCCAATCGATAGCAAAGACGAACTTGTTTAGCTGTCAAA
>NW_026881148.1:0-10761 GCF_032173495.1 Musca vetustissima | reverse complement strand
CGCTTTTCTCGAAACTTGGCACACATCATTCTGCACCTAATTTAGTACTCTATGCAAAATTTCATGCAACATTTACCTTAAATCGGACGAACCTATATATGGGAGCTATATCTAAATCTGAACCGATTTTCTCGAAACTTGGCACACATCGTTCTGCACCTAATTCAGTACTCTATGCCAAATTCCATGCAAATCGAAAGACATAGAGGGACTTTGGTGCACCATTTACCTTAAATCGGACGAAAATATATATGGGAGCTAAATCTAAATCTGAACCGATTTTTCCCAATTTCAATAGGGTTCGTCCTTGGGCCAAATAAGTGACTTGTGCCAAATTGCATATAAATCGGATCATAAATGCGACCTGTACTTTGTCTACAATTTAACATCTACAACATCAAATCGACTCTGAAAGTGATTCTATGCATATTCTCAAAAGGAACCATGTGTCTACCTCGTTTCCTTTTGCCTGTTACAAACATATGCACAAAGACATAATACCCTGTACCACAGTGTGGTGAAGAATATAGAAACCAGTTTATAAATAAAATAGCTTTCTTAATAGTTGCCGGGCATGTTCACGCTTTGTTCTTAAGGTTATATCCAACGACAACCCTATCACCAATTCCACACTGATTTATGCATGGAATATATCTCTCAAATAATTTTCTGTTTTAACTATTTTTACAATCTCTGGTAGTTAGCTGTTTTATCGGAATACTGAATTTGTTTCCAGCCATTTTTATATATTATTTGGCAGTAAGTCAAAATTGACACATGTTGTTTTAATAAAAGCCATTAAGAAATTATCTATAAGAATCGATATTATTGTAACGGTAGGTAGAGTAGGTTTAATTTTGTCCAAGCAAATACAGGGACAATTCCCTTATCCATATGTTATTATTTATTTCGTAATGTAATTTGCATTAATGCTTTTGTTTTTTTAGCCATTCCGCCCAATTTCCGTCATATTACCGGACATTGGGTGGATCCTTTATATGGAGGTTATGTCAAAACATAGATCTATAATGACAATTATAGTGTCCTAAAATCCGGCATGTCAAAGTACAGCCCTTTCGTTTGGAAAATATACATCGATATACTCGAATTGTAACACCAAACATTTTGTCAGTGTAAAATATAACCAGTGAGCGGAGCAGTATAGTCGGACGTGGCCGACCATATGATACCCTACACAACTTCCACGAAACTATAACTTTATGTGGTTCTATATTCTGAGCTTGGGCAATATTTCGCGAAATTTGCACCCTCTTGACCGACAAATTTTACAAATATTCAGTATATCCCTTCTAATCACTTGTTCAGATTCCCTTCACCGTGGGTTGTTTTGTGATTTTCGGCTTTCAATTTTGGCCCATAGATCGACTCGAAAAAAAACCACAAAATAAGTTTTCGGTCCATTTCATCCCAAAATTATTATCTGATCATCACCGAAAATTATAGACGTTGTCCTTGACCATAACTTGAACCTCATGGAAAATTTCAAAGCGATCAGCGCTATATTTCCGCCCTCTAGTGTGGTAATGGGTTACTAAATAATATATGAATACGTAAGCACCTGTAAATATTTATGTGTAAGTCCCGCATCCGAGTACAAACGACAATATAATGGGCATCAATATAAAGGTCAACCACTCCTCTTGAACATAGTATCAACTTCTCGGGTCTAGAACCTTCAGGTGCAAATATATACCCCATAGACTCAAAATTTGTAGTAATTTTTCACAAAAAAGTTATTGTTCATTTGACCCGCTAAATATTGTCCGATCTTTATCAAAACAGGCATGCATATTCTTTGGCCCGATCCCCCTCTCCATGTAAAAATTAGCGAAGTTTAGGCCATAATTGCGCCCTCTGGAGCGACCAGAAAAATCAGACAAAAATAAAGTTTTTGGTCCATTTCTTCCCATAAATATTAACTGATTTATTGGCCAGAACCCATCCTACATGCAAAATTTCGTTAAGATTGGTCCATAACTGTGGCCTGTATCGTGTTCACAAATTATAATTGACAGACGGACGGACGGACACACATGTCTAGATCGACTCAGCTAGTCGAGATATGATCGATATACTTAAAGGTGGGTCTAGGACCAACATTTCGCGGTGTTACAAACTTTTGGGGCTAACAAAGCTATAACACCCTGACAACATAGTTGTGTTATAGTTCATATATATGGGCAATATTGCCAATTTTTTAACATAGCTGAAGCGGAGGTTCACCCCTTTATAACTCGGGAACTACTTAAGTATATGAAAAAAAGTCAATAGTTTTGGGTTAATTGATCTGTCGTTGCAAACTGTTCATGATATTGACCTCCAAACTTTATTTTGGTGGAAGCTGTGTCTGCTTTAATGTAAAAAAATGTGTAAAAACACGTTGAGGCGAACCAATTTTTTTATGTTCTCTATCGATTTGTGACTAAGCCACTCATTGCACGGTCTTCGTGTCAAAATAAAACTTGAAGCCAACAAAATGGGGACTACGCCCCTTACGTATCATTTTTCAAAATTTTCACTGCATCTACCTTTAAATGATGCTGACATTTTGAAGCTCGATTTTGAGTGTTTTTTTTAATTTTATTTCTAGCTTTAATACGCAAACAGGAATTTATAAAAATCGATTATAAGATTATTGTAGTCGCGAATCTGCGTAATTTGATATGTATTTTGTGTATGAAGTATGCACAGCTTCAGAGTAATACTCATCCGAAGTTGCGAATTTTGTGCGATCAAATTTCTAAAAAACCTATTTTTCGGGCCAAATTTTTAGATCTGTCAACTGAATGATGTGGGTACCCGCGATCAATAAGGTTTTTTACGTTTCGGATGATATAAAATCTTCTTCGTGAAAATCCATCTACAAGAACGGCGGGAACTGGCCTTCCAAAAACACGAAATTTGGCAAAAAAATGTTTTTGAAAATATCGCGGATTTATTTGCGTTTTCTGTGTATCATTTCCGCTTCAATAAATGACCTCATACGGATTTTGATCTTTTTCGAAAAGAGAACTTTAAAAACTTCAGCCGAAAGAGAGATGTACGCAATTTATCTCAAAAATAGATTTTGCTGGCACATCCATGGTTCTTAATGGACCACATTGAAATCGGTATAGATCGATGTATTTTTTTAGGGTGCACACCGAAATCGGATGCGCGTTAATGGCATATGGAGTTTTCGGAAAATATTCACGTTTTACGATTTTTTGGGTACTTCAATGTAACGTGCGGCACATCTTAGCCGTCAAATGAAATTTCGCAAAATATATATGGATTGGAAGATAAACTTCAGTACTTCCTGGAAACCGCATGCGCATCAAATGATTTTGAGAAATACGCGATTTACACGCAATTTAAAATGTATATTTCATAATATTATTTTATTTCCAGATTTATTCCTATTTTAGAATTCTAAGATTTATCGGAAGGGTCTTGATATAATCCGCAAGGCGTATACTTATACACAAAAAGTGATTATTATTATATATGTCAAATTTTCGGCGAAATTCGGGTAAAATAGCAGAATAACCCCAACATTTTTTTCTGAAATTTCTTGTATACAATTAAAAAAATAAATATGATGACATTATTTTTTCTAACCAAAAACAAATATTTTTCCTCTATATCTTGTTTTGTTGTCGCTGTGATTTAGAAACCGCTACACGGACTTGTGTGATTTTGATATCATTTGATTCATCATGGAGTTTAGATTACGTAGATATTTTTAAATTAATTTTTAGGTGTGTGTATGCCATTAATATAATGAAAATTTTGATGTAATCTGCTATATTTTTTTATTGTTCTCATATTTCGCGAATATGTGCAACTTTATCGTGATTATTATAATATATTCATATTCTTATTTTACGGAGGAAGATATATATCAACGTTTTTGGTCAATATAATAAACGGCGTAATTTTAAATTTTTTTCTTATGTCCAAAATTAAAACATCGATAACTTTTGCGCGCATCAACCAAAAATTTGATCGCGAACGGTTTCGGAGTCAGAACATTTTTCTCTATATGTGTACCAAAAATCATTGATGTGCCACAAAAACAAAAAAGCTGATTTTTTGAAAATGGAATATTAAAAAATTGGCAATATTGCCCATATACATTTTTTTCAAAAAATAAAATGCCATACAAATTATCAATTTATGTAAATATATAAATAACGTCTAGACATACATATGAATATATATTCAAATACATAAATATTCCATATTATAATATATTTTTATTACCGACAGACATATAAGATCTTTATTGTCTGGCAACCACCAATCAAATCCTCCAATCAGTTAAGTATTATTATGTTTATAATTTTATGGAGTTTCTCGGCTGGGTTGGACACCAAATAAAGTGTCATCTGTTTTATGAAAAAATTATCATAAACGTGTGATCTTGAGATTATAATCATCAATAATATTGTGGTTAGCATACATATTAAAAAAATCCCAAAACTAAGAAATAGAAAGTTGGAATTCGATTGGTTTTGGAAAAAATGGCGTTTGTTTAAAAATAAACGAAATTTTCATATCAACAAAGAATGATAGAAGGCACACACACACATATTAAAATATGTATGAATGCATTCGATTTGATATTGGATTACAACGAAGCTTTAAAGTGTATTACAAAGCACAAATATTTGTAAAATTTAAAAACCCTAAATCATTGGTTTTCAACAAAACAAAAATTGAATGGACTTTTGTTTCAAAAATGAAAAAAAAAAATAAAATAAAAAATCAGACATTGCAGCATATCTTATTGTCTTCCATTCTGTGTATGCGAGTGTGTGTGTGCATGTGTGTTCATTTCAAGATGAAGATGAGCTGATTCCATTGATGCAACGTTGATGTTAACTTCGATATTTATGCTGTTGTTGCCGCAAACGGTCATATATATTGTCGTCTGACAATGCGATTCAGACTTTTATCTGCAGCTTCTGCCCAACAAAAAAAGTTTCGTCTGTTGTGGCTACCACTGATGATGATGTATCGCAACGATGGCCATGCACATCGTCGTACAAATTCACGATCAATGTTTAACATGCATTGGTGGTCATCTCCTCGACAAACATAAACGTATACATAAATCGTTTGTAGTTGCTGTTGTTGTTGGTGGATCGCCTGGTTGGTTGTTCCGCCATATGCATTTAAAACATTTTTCGGTTATAGTTTCGCTTGCTTATAATAAACTCGTACCAAGGTTTTTTTGTCGCCCCTCTGTTCTTTTAGCTTTTATGTTTCCTTCGTGTCTTGTCCGGAGATCCTTCGTTTTTGTTCTTAGCATTATTGGCCTTAACAATGGAGTGCTGAATTTTGTCTCTGCAAAAAACAATCAAATCTACAGCAAGTTTATTAAGAATTTAAATGGCTCCTTGCCATTGTGTCCCTGAAACTAAGGATCTGTGTGATTTTATGGTGAAAACATCGAGATGAGAGACTTAGAGTCATCAATGTGGCATGCAAAGGATGAAGATGCTGACGATATTGATTTTTTATATTTGTGTATATATTAATAGTGTTGAGTTAACCCTTTGATATGATATCGTAGACCCAAAACATTCTAGAAGTTAAAATTGATAAAACATATTGATCGATTTTTTGGAATTGAAGAAGTTCAAAGACTTAATTCTGATATGTGCGAAAATCGATCTCAGTTTAAACAAGATTTTTTTGTAGATTTTTTCTAAACTTGAGACCATTTTTATATAAAAGGGATCACGTTTTTCTATGGAAGGTACTAGTGTTGTATTACATCCTCCATATCTTACTTATTTTTTTTTCTCAAAATATATCCATATTTTTACATTGCCGTTTTACATTTTTCTACCGAAGGATATGTAATTTGGCATTCCGTTTCGTTTTTTGATTTTCGAGACCAGTAAAACAATTTTTCCCAATAGAAAAAAATCGAGTACAATTTTTTCGTATAAAAAAATTGAGACCAATTTTTTCCTAGAAAAATAATCAAATCTATTTTTTCCTTTAGAAAAAATTCGAGAAAAACAACAAACAAAATCCAGACCAAATGCCAAACCAATTTTTTGGGAAGTATTGGAAACCATTTCTTTTCCATAAAAAAACAACACCCAGGAAATAGAAGCAGATCGAAACCAATTTTTCAGTAGAAAACCGGTAAGTAATGTTCTAAAGTCGGACGGGGCGACTATATAATACCCTTCACCACTTTGGGTACATACAAGAAATGTTAATATCTACAATATCCTATAGATAGAACCGATATAGAATCTTTGGAGGACCATTGAGATGGAATCGGGCGAAATTAAATGTGCTATCTAGATAGATATTTGAATCTAGATAGATATCAATCAATCGAACAAACATTGACCCTTCGGTGCACCAATTATTAAAATCGAACGAAAATATATGTAAAACCTATATCCAAATCTGAACCGATTTCAACAAACGTATCACACATCATTTTTTCTTAAATTTCAACCGACATTCAAAATTTTACTTAATCGGACAAATATTGTGAGCTTAGTGTACTATTCACAAAAAAAAAAAAAAAAAATCGTACGAAACTACATATGGGAGCTATATCTACATCTGAACCGATTTTAACAAAACGCATATATCAGTCTGGATCTAATTCAATACTCTGAGAAAAATTTTGTCTCAGTCGGACAAATATTGGGAGTTTGGTGCATCATTCACAAAAATCGGATGGAACTATATATTGGAGCTATATCCAAATCTAAACCTATTCTAACAAAACTTCGCACACATCCATCTGGACCTAATTCAGTACTCGGTGCAAAATTTTGTCTCAATCGGACAAATATTGGGAGTGTGGTGCATCATTCACAAGAAATCAGACGAAACTATATATGGGAGCTATATCTACATCTGAACCGATTTTCTCCAATTTCAATATGGTCCTTGGGCCAAATAAGTGAACTGTACCAAATTTCATCCAAATCGGATTATAAATGCGACCTGTACTTTGTTAACAAAAATACATGGACGGGCGGACGGACATGCATAAATCGAATCAGATAGTGATTCAATGCATATTCTCAAAAGGAGCCATGGGTCTATCTCGATTCCTTTTGCCTGCTACAAACATATGCACAAAGACATAATAGCCTGCACCAAAGTGTGGTGAAGGGTATAAAAATAGAAAACATTTTTTCAATAGAAAAATAGAAATAGAAAAAATGTAAACCATGTTTTCAAGGCTTTCCAAGGCGTGGATTTAAAGAATATTTTTCATATTTTCCCAAGGGCGTGGATGTTAAAAAAATATTTGTCCATACATTCCCAAAAGCGTGGGTTTTTTAAAGAATATTTATACCCTACACAACGATGTTTTCAGGGTATTATAGCTTTGTGCAGCCCCAAAAGTTTGTAACGCCGCGAAATATTGGTCCTAGACCTCCCTTTAAGTATACTGATCGTCATATCTCGACTAGCTGAGTCGATCTAGACATGTGTGTCCATCCGTCTATCCATTATAATTTGTAAACACGATACAGGCCACAGTTATGGACCAATCTTCATGAAAAGTTGCATGTAGGATGGGTTCTGGCTAATGAAGACCCCTATTGTTTTTGGTGAAGATCGGTTAATATTTAGGGGATGAAATGAACCAAATACTTAATTTTTGTCGGTTTTTCTGGTCGCTCCAGAGGTCGCAATTATGGTCCGAACTTCGAAATATAAGCATGAAGAATAAGCATGCCTGTTTTGATAAAGATCGGTCAATATTTAGCAGGTCAAATGGATCCTGACTTTTGTGTGAAAAATTACAAAATTTGTATTCTATGGCGTATATATTTACCCCTGACGGACATAGATCCGAGAAGTTGATACTATATCCAAGAGGAGTGGTTGACCTTTGAATTGATACTTATTATATTGTCGTACGTACTCGGATGTGGGGCTTACACGTAAACATTTACAGGTGCTTACGTGTTCAGATATTATTTAGTAACCCGTTACCCCATTAGAGGGCGAAAATATACTGCTGATCGCTTTGAAATTTTCCATGAGGACCCACGTATGGTCAAGGACAACGCATATAACTTTTGGTGATAGTCAGATTATACTTATGGGCTGAAGTGGACCGAATACTTAATTTTTTTATGTTTTTTCGAATCGATGCCAATAGTAAGCCAAAAATCACAACACAACCCACGGTGAAGGGAATCTGGAAAATTAACTAAAAACGCTGTACTGAATATGAGTGATATTCGGAAAATATGTCAGTGCAAGGAAGAGGTACTGTTGACCTATAATCGGGCTAGAGGGCGCAAACATCACGAAATATTGCCCAAGCTCGGAATACACATCCACAGAAAGTTAGAGTTCCGTGGTAGTTGTGTATGGTATCGTATGATCGGCCCCGTCCGACTATACTGCTCCGCTCACTGGTTTTTTCATGTCCTATCAAGGAGTGGATTTTTTAAAGAAAGGTATAAAAAAAAATTTTTTTTTAAGTCTTCTCAAGGCGTGAATTTCTTAAAGAATATTTTTTCGAAAACTCTAAAATGTATTATTCTGTAGAAACATTTGTGAGACTTACTTTTTCCTACGGAAGAAAAAATTCGAGATCAATTTATATAAAAGCCACAATTATGTTAAGGAAAAATTGGGTTCGAATTTTACTCCGAGTTTTTAGAATAACTAGACCTCATTTCTGAACGATCTTGTATAAAAAATAATAGACCCCAAATGGGTTAATATTTAAAATTGAGCGATCCTTTGTTTTATAAAAATACATTTTGTTTGTGGCAATTCGGGTTTCTTCTGTATAACGATGTGAACAAACACATACCTACATACGTCTATAGTAAATTCCGAAAAACAAAAAACCATATCCCAAAAGGAGTAATATGGTGAGTTTATGATTGTATAAGGTTACATTTAGCCATGGTTAGTGGTTGTGATTTTCATTCTTGGTCGTTTGTCGCCTCTGTCGTTGCCGTTTCAGGGATGCGAATGTTGCATTTTAAATTTTGATTCGTTTTTTTTTTTTTGATTTTTTGGTTTTGTTCTTCTCTTACAGCACATAATCACATCGATGCTGACAGTTGCGGTTTTGTGACTGGTCGGGATGCGACGACTATCATGATAATAAAGTTTTCAACTGACTCCACTTAATTTCATCAAACCGAAAAGCGCGTAAAAGCTGTATAAGACCAATCAACTCCTTTATGTTGGAGTGTATTTTGTTGTTGTTGCTTTTGGTTTTTGATTATTTTGTAGTTGTGCTGAAGTTTGATGTTTATGGTTATTGTGGCATATTCTGGTCTGTGGGGTCAATTAAAAACTTTATAAACCTGGGGATATTTTTAATTGACTTTTAGCAGATAATTTGAGGCGGAGAAAAATGAAAAGAAACGCGCGTAACTAGATATGGACTTGAGAATTTTATGAGGCTAAATTGGGAGGGAGAAATTTTTTTGGGAAGACGCAAATGAAAGGGGATTTTGGTGGGGTAGAGGTAAGAAATAAAATATTTGAAAGCAATAGTTTATTCTGGGCAGCAAAATGGAGCTCACAGAAATTTGAAATTAATCTACCTGGGTCTTATAAAAATTTATTTAAGAAATTCAAATTCGATTCCGAATGCCTTAAATAAGAAATCGAGTCATCCAACCTCATTATCAGCAATGATACACACACCAAAAACATGGAATTAAATTTTGCAACAAAACAACTTCCGCCCATTGCAACCCCCAAAACTGTTTATCCTTTTTGGCAAAGATAAAAGATTACAGTTTCGTTACTCAAAACAACAAATCATAAATCAAATCAAATTAAAACAAAACAAAAGGATGTTCTCTGTTTTTGGTCTGATAACGGAAACATATCACAGCAATAAAGGCAAATACCACATAACACCATATCCTTGTTTATGTTTGTTTATTATTTTGTAAATCCCTGGAGAATAGATTTGGTCACGCTAATAAACTCCCATTGAAATTGCCAACCATTCAAAAATAGATGTCTCTTCTGGGAACAGAAAAAAATATGAGAACACACACACACGGGAGTATTCAAAATTTCCGCAATCATAAATTGTCATCTAACTGGTTGCAAGAGGTGATGGTGGTGGTTAAAGCAAAAAGGGGTGTGCTTGAAAAATGACGTACACCATTCGATATGGGGGAAAGTTTTATGGAAGCACTGAGCCCTTGAGCCCTCTAAACATTGTAATGGGTTGTTCAAGTGAATGACATAATCAGCTCATAATCAAAATATTACATTTCAACGTTTCGATAGGCCGTTTCGTCCTTTTGTTATCCGATTAGTTGCTGTTGGATTATGAAAATTGAAAAGATTTGTTCGATGTGGTTGGCTTTAGAACTGCAAATTGTGAGAATAATTTTCTATTTTTGTGAAAAAAGTTTTTTTGTGGGGAAAATCAGGAAAAAAGGATTTGTAATGGTTGTAAGGACCGTTTGAATACATTTGTAATTTTGATGAGATTGTTGAATATTTAAACGGTCACACATTTATAAGGATAATCGACGAAGGGGAAATCTAAAATATCGTTATGTACTGCCAATAAAAAATATGAATTATTGCCTTAATCGAGAAATTATACAGATTTAGAACGAAATTTTGAAATGTAATTTTCCAAGAACAGAGGATTTTTTAAAGAATATTTTTTCAAGGTATATTAAGACGTGCATTTTTGAAAGAATATTTTTTCAAGGTATATTAAGACGTGCATTTTTTAAAAAATATAATTTCAAGGAC
>NW_026881147.1:0-10827 GCF_032173495.1 Musca vetustissima | reverse complement strand
CAACATATAAGCAGCTTTTAGACCTCATCTCTCGGATCTTTCTATGAATACTTTACATTATTATTATCAGACAATAGAGAAGAAGGATATGCGGTAGTCTATTTGCATATTTATTCCGGTCGTGCATGACATAGAAGAGTTGACTCTTCGCCTTGAGATGCAACATGAAATGGAATTTACATAAAGGCAACCGAAAAGGAAATCCATACAAATGTCTTCTTTAATAAAATCCACGCCTTTGGCCCTTGAAAAATATTCTTTAATAAATCCACGCCTCGGTTGGCCCTTGAAAAATATTCTTTAATAAATCCTTGAAAAATATTCTTTATAAAATCCACGCCTCAGTTGGCCCTTGAAAAATATTCTTTATAAAATCCACGCCTCAGTTGGCCCTTGAAAAATATTCTTTAATAAATCCACGCCTCAGTTGGCCCTTGAAAAATATTCTTTAATAAATCCACGCCTCAGTTGGCCCTTGAAAAATATTCTTTAATAAATCCACGCCTCAGAAAAATATTCTTTAATAAATCCACGCCTTGAAAAATATTCTTTAATAAATCCACGCCTCAGTTGAAAAATATTCTTGAAAAATATTCTTTAATAAATCCACGCCTCAGTTGGCCCTTGAAAAATATTGTTTAATAAATCCACGCCTCAGTTGGCCCTTGAAAAATATTGTTTAATAAATCCACGCCTCTGTTGGTCCTTTGAAAAATATTGTTTAATAAATCCACGCCTCTTTTGGTCCTTTGAAAAATATTGTTTAATAAATCCACGCCTCTTTTGGTCCTTTGAAAAATATTGTTTAATAAATCCACGCCTTTGAAAAAATTTGAAAAAATATTGTTTAATAAAATCCACGCCTTTGAAAAAATATTGTTTAATAAAATCCACGCCTTTGAAAAAATATTGTTTAATAAAATCCACGCCATTGAAAAAATATTGTTTAATAAAATCCACGCCTTTGAAAAAATATTGTTTAATAAAATCCACGCCTTGCAGGTTTCCAGAAAATATTGTTTAATAAAATCCACGCCTTGCAGGTTTCCAGAAAATATTGTTTAATAAAATCCACGCCTTGCAGGTTTCCAGAAAATATTGTTTAATAAAATCCACGCCTTTGAAAAAATATTGTTTAATAAAATCCACGCCTTTGAAAAAATATTGTTTAATAAAATCCACGCCTTTGAAAAAATATTGTTTAATAAAATCCACGCCTTTGAAAAAATATTGTTTAATAAAATCCACGCCTTTGAAAAAATATTGTTTAATAAAATCCACGCCTTTGAAAAAATATTGTTTAATAAAATCCACGCCTTTGAAAAAATATTGTTTAATAAAATCCACGCCTTTGAAAAAATATTGTTTAATAAATCCACGACTTATGTGGTCCATGAAAAAATATTCATAAAAAAACCCAAGCCATATGTGGTCCCTGAAAAAGTATTCATTAAAAAAGTCTACGCCTAGAGTTGGTCCTTGAAAAAATATTCATTAAAAAATCCACGTCTTATGTGGTCCTTGAGAAACTATTCTTAAAAATCCACGCCTTATGTGGTCCCTGAAAAAAAATTCATTAAAAAATTACTTAAAATCTCCACAAATCCACCCTTTACATAGTTCCTGAAAAAATATTCATTAAAAACCACGCCTTGTATGGCCCTTAAAAAATATTCTTTAAAAAAACACCATTTATACGAAAATTTATTCTTTAAAAAAATCAAAATTAAATGGTCCCTTTCTTTTATTGTCTATAGGGTTTCTACTGTTCATAGAGTACATGAAGGCCTTCCTCGTCCTCCTAGCCCCTAAAGAAAATTTGGTGCTCCACAGTATTTTAAATTTATTGCAGCAACGTGCAAGTCTTTAAGTCTATGAATATTGCCAACTATTCTCTACTTTTCTCTTGGCAAACCGAAAACAACAAAAAAACTTTGTCTCATTCTTTAGTTTTCCTGTTTGAAGTTGTATTAAAACAAATTACCTTTAGTTAGGAGCAGCTACATTAGCAGGTAACAACAAAAACAGAAACTGAATAGACGTAAACGTAAAACCATATTTCCGTTTCAGTTTTCTCGCAACGGCATCCTTTAGAGTAAGTTTCAGCAGCAACAGGACGAATCTTTACACATTTTCTATGTTTCCGTTGTTTGTGTTGTTGTTGTTGCTGCTGGGGTATTTGCATGTTCAACGCCATCCAAAACAGAAGCTGATGCCGATACTGTTGCCGAGGGTGATGAGGACGATGATGGCTCTGATGTTGTGCTGGTATTGGAAGCTTTACGTGCAGTTGTTGCATGTGTGCGCACAGCTGGTGTAGGAGGTTGTTGCTGCTGTTCTGAGAATGGCATTGCCGATGCTGGCGGTGCTATTGTTGGTGTTGGCGGTGGCAATGGTGAATCGGCAGCCCCACTGGTACTACCACCGCCAGTACTGCCACCAGCTGTTGCTGTTGTTGTATTGCGCGTAAGAAACCAACAATTCATCGGTGTCGGTTTACCTTTCATGACAACTGGTCCGCGATATTCCAAATTAAATGATTCATCCTGGTTGATCTCTTCGCAAAGTAATCTGCAAAATGTAATAAAAAAGGACGAGAAATGGAGAGACGAAAATGAGAAATACGTTAACTAAAGGTAGCGCGGTTGATGTTTTTTTTTCGTAATGTTAAGAAATAAAATATATACGCAATGTGAAAATAGTTCCATATAATAACAAAGGTAGCTGCTGCAAAGCGTAAATGAAGAAGATTAGAATTTTTTCTTTAAAAAAAAGAACAGTGGATTCGAAGGTTCCACAAAGGGGGATGGACAAATATAATAGATCTGAAGGACTTTAAAAAAATATTATTTTAATTTTCCATGCCTTGGAAGGACCTTGAAAAAATATGATTTAAAAAATCGACGCCGTGGAAACCATTGATAAAATATTATTTAAAAAATCCACGTCGTTGAAGGACATAAAATATTATTTAAACCAGTAAGAAAAGTAGTAAATTCGGACGGGGCCGACAATATGATACCCTTCACCACTATGGGTATATTAAACAGGAACATTAACATGACATTGGATGAACTAAAATATGTAATACTTATCGAAATGTGAATCGACTAAGATCAATCCATTCGTCATTCGTTTGTTACGCTATTCTATGCTAAATTTTGTACGATTCATGTCAAACTGAAAAACATTGGGAATTTAATGCATCATTCACTTAAAATCGGACGAAAATATATATGAAAGCTATATCCAAATATGAACCGATTTCTTGTCACTTGTCACAGGTTAAGTTATACTACATTACGTTTGGTTCCTATCAGCCATATATTGGTTCCTTGGTGCGTCAATTACTTAAATTCAATCGATAATATATAAGGGAGCTACATCTAAATCTGGACCGATTTTCACGAAACTTGACAAACATCACTATAGGCTCAATTCAAATTTCAATCCAAATTTCGTGCAAATCGAAAGATATATAGGGACTTTGGTGTACCATTTACATAAAATCGGACGAAACTATATATGGGAGCTATATCTAAATCTGGACCGATTTTCATGAAACTTGGCAGACATAACTCTAGGCTCAATTCAGTACGCTACGCCAAATTTAGTGCAAATCGAAAGATATATAGGACTTTTGGTGTACCATTTACATAAAATCGGACGAAACTATATATGGGAGCTATATCTAAATCTAGACCGATTTTCACGAAACTTGGCAAACATCACTCTAGGCTCAATTCAGTACGTCATGCCAAATATCGTGCAAATCGAAAGGCATATAGGGACTTTGGTGTACCATTTACATAAAATCGGACGAAACTATATATGGGAGATATATCTACATCTTGACCGATTTTCATAAAACTTGGCAGACGTCACTCTAGGCTCAATTCAGTACGCTACGCCAAATTTAGTGCAAATCGAAAGATATATAGGGCCTTTGGTGCACCATTTACATCAAATCGGACAAAACTATATATGGAAGCTATATCGAAATCTGAACCGATTTTCCCGAAACTCACCACTCATCATTCTAGACTCAAACGCTATGTTAAATTTCGTGCAAATCGAAAGATATATAGCCACTTTGGTGCACCATTTACATTAAATCGGACGAAAATATATATGGGAGCTATATCTAAATCTGAACCGATTTTTCCCAATTTTCTATCCTATGTCAAATTTCATCCCTATCGGATCATAAATGCGAAAAATAGAATTTTAAAAATTCACGCTTGGTAAATGTTAATAAAAAAAATTGTTTAAGCGGACCCCCCCCATTCTCGGGGTCAAAATTTTTTTTGATTTAATTCGAATCTACATTAATTCAAGAATGTCCCTACAAAATTTCATGTGAAAATCTCAAGAACTCTTGATGATATAGCCGATTTATTGTGTCAGCATCAAATGACGGCTACAGGGCTTCTCAAACTTTAAACGCGTTTTTCTCTTTTGCGAATGGCGGGCACGATAACTCAAAAACTAATAATCCAATCGATTCCAAATTTTTACACGTTTCTCTGTGAGTGTATTGCTATCGCATGAACTAGGATAAAACCAATCGGTGAATAACTTCCTTATTTTTTAACTTGGTTTTTGGTCAAAAATCGGCGATTTTTGAAAAATATTTTTTCAAATTATTTTTCTTCTATTTTAAATCTTCAAATATATATGTGCAAAGTTACAAACCTTAACAAGCATAAGTATTGATTTACCAGCTCATTAAAAATCTTAAAAAAATAAAATCTAGAATGGGGGTGGGTTCCCTTAAATATTCATACTTTGGAAATAAAATGATTTAAGAACTCCCCGCATAGGAAATTTTTGAAAAAAAAAATATTTAAAACGGTTACGCTTAGAAAGAACCCTCCTCATAGAGGTCTGTAGAGGATCTAGAAGTCTTCCATCGCCTATGGAGGACCCAGAGGTCTTCTATTGTCTATAGAGTATCTAGAGATATTGTCCTATGAGACCTACAATACCTACCTCTAGGTATTATATGGACAATAGCCTGAACAACTTCCAGATGTCTGCTCTTGTCTGAAGAAATCTTAGAAGCCTTTTCTAGATTAGAAATTTTATATTATATGATCTAGAGAAGACCTAAAATAGTTCAATGGTCTATTGAAGACGAAAAGGTTTTTATTGTGCGGAGTAGTAGAAGGTATTTTATCTAGAAGCTGCCCTCTATATCACACAAAGACATAAATATCTTCTTTTATATACTTAATATTTAAAAGATCTACAAAACTTTAATTGACTCTAGAAGATTTCATGCCTTCTTTCGTTTTTCAGAAAACTCCTACAGCACCATCATCAGATCCACTGTTCGTAACTTAATGCGCTTCATTTGCTTGTCAGTCATATTAATGCTACCCGGGACCTGCAGCAAGTAAAGTACATTCATTTGTACCTGCATAGCGAAGCAATGAAAGAAAGACGGCATTTGTGTTTAAATGAACGACACAGAGATGGATGGCAACATCATCCATCTATCCCATCAGTCAGGCAGACAGTCAAGCCAACAGCCTGTCAATTGAAAGTAAGCCAATGAGAGTTGCATTTGTTGAATGACATGCTACACTCTTAGATACGCATATGCTCCCCTCCTCCAAGCTTTCATTCATTGACAGGAGTTGATGTTTCATAGAATGATTTTCTGTTTCTATCACTTTGCCATTCAATTTCAATTCAATTCTTTTGTAATTTATTGTGTTTGATGTGGCACAATTTCCACCGGCATTTCCAAAGTAATCACAGATAATGCGTAAAGTTCAATTGTAAATGTGTAATATAAATGAAAGCGAATAGAATAATATCCTTTTTATATCATCTGCTCGAGTAAAATAATACCAGAATGCACACATACAAACAAAAGTCAATGGTATACTTCGCCTTTTATTTCATTTGATTAGAAATGTTGAATAGAAAGAAATTTAAAGCTTCTTATATTTCTGTTGAGTTTTTTTTTGTGCATAGGGAAGGAGCGAAGAAGGAGGAATTCAAACGGGTTCTATGTGTGACAAAAGAAAATGGATTGCATGATTTTAGGAGACAATACAATTATTTTTTACCGGACAATGACATATTTTCGGAATTAAAGCTAAGTTCTTAGTGTCCTTCTAATGCGACAACGACACGTGTAGTGTAACACAATTCAGGACATATTATCCATACGCAACAATTTATAACTTGAACATCATACGTTTATGTGATAAAATGCTGCGTGGTATGCTCTCATATTATGCTTACACTTGCACATTCTAGGAATCATTTACTGTTTACTGTTTCTCAACAAAAGTGTAGACTAATGTCACGACAATTTTTTTAGTCCTTGCGATAAGCTTATATGCGAACATTGCAATGATTTAGCATCTTTGCAAAGGTGGAACGGTTAATAAACTGCTGATGTTTTCTATTGCATTGAGAGAATAATGGCATGTGTGTTAATGGTGTAGTTAATAACATTTATAATCATACAAGTTATCCTTTAAATGTCCTGCAGAGGTTCAAAGGGTAAATGAGTTCAAATTTTTATGCATATGCATCAGAAACCAGTAAGGAAAGTAGTAAAGTCGGACTGGGCCGACTATAGGATACCCTTCACCACTTTGGGTATATTTTACATATGTATTCGAAAAGACGTCGCTGTACTGTTTAAAATTTAATCTCAATCAGAAACCCATTGAATATTTGGCGTACAATTAACATAAATAAGTCGAAATTATATATGGAAGCTAAGTTATATCTGAACCGATTTCAAGCAAACCTGCCAGAGATCCATACCATAGTCAATCGAACTATGGTATGGAACTTTAGTGTATAATTTGCTTAAAACCTTCACATCATTCTAGACGTAATTTAGTACGCTATGCCAATATTCTTGCTAATCAAAAGATTTGCAAGGACTTTGGTGCACCATTTACCTAAAATCGGGCGAAACTATATATGGAAGCTATATCTAAATATGAACCGATTTTCACGAAACTTAGCACACGTCATTCTAGATCTAATTCAGTAGGCAATACCAAATTTCGTGCAAATCGAAAGATATATAGGGACTTTGGTACACCATTTACCTTAAAACGGACGAACCTACATATGGGCGCTATATCAAAATCTGAACCGATTTTCATGAAACTTAGCACACATCATTCTAGGCCTAATTCAGTAGGCTATACCAAATTTCGTGCAAATCGAAAGATATGCAGGGACTTTGGTACACCATTTACCCAAAATCGGGCGATACTATATATGGGAGCTATATCTAAATCTGAACCGATTTTCTCAAAACTTGGCACAAGATATTGTAGACTTAATTCAATACGTAATGCCAAAATTCGTGCAAATCAAATCATTTTCAGAGACTTTGGTGCACCATTTACCTAAAATCGGCCGAAACTATATATGGTAGCTATATCTAAATCTGAACCGATTTTCACGAAACTTGGCATACATCATTCTAGACCTTATTCAGTAGGCAATACCAAATTTCGTGCAAATCGAAAGATATATAGGGACTTTGGTACACCATTTACCTTAAATCGGACGAAAATATATATGGGAGCTATATCTAACTCTGAAACGATTTTTCCCAATTTCAATAAGGTTCGTCCTTGGGCCAAATAAGTGAGCTGTGCCAAATTTCATCCAAATCGGATCATAAATGCGACATGTACTTTGTTTACAATTTAACATCAACAGACGGACAGACGGACGGACATGCATAATACCCTGTACCACAGTGTGGTGAAGGGTATAAAAACGGGCTGAACTTCTTATACCCTCCAAAACCAGGATGACATTCAAATTTCCATAATCAGTTGGGATATACCATGCTATGAAAAAATAATGGTTCCAATTACAGATACTTAGGTTGGAAAATTGAAGCAGGAACTTCAATTTATATTAAAACGTTAACCTACATTGAATAATTTCTGAAAATAAATTTTTTATTGACCAGAAATTTAATATGCCAAATTGTTGTTTTAATACGGAAAATGGGCGGGGCCTTTATGTGAGAGCTATATCAAAAAGAAAAATTTCTCAAAAATTTCATTTACCCTCTAATATCCCGGAATACCAAATTACAGCCACAAATATGTGTAGATGTGGCTATAAAGTTAAATACTTTCCCCACTAATAAATATTTGTTTTTTTTTATAAAAACAACAAAATGGGATTAAGCCCGAACATTTTGCAAGAATTAAAATATTGATGCTTAAGATATATTGCGGAATTATTTTAAAAATATTATCTAAAGATTTGACGCTTAGGAAAGGCCTTTAAAAATATTGTTTAAAAATTTCGCTAAAAAATCCACTCCTAGAAGAACCTTAAAAAATATTATTTAAAAAATTCACGCTTTAGAAGTACATTGAAAAAATATTCCAAACCAGTAAGGAAAGTAGTAAAGTCGGTTGGGGCCGACTATATAATACCCTTCACCACTTTGGGCATATTCAACAGAGGAATTCTATCAGACGTCACATTTCTGAAGGACCAGTAACATGAAATTGGATCCATAAACATGTCATTCTGCAACCGATACTAAATTTACTTAAAATCAGACGAAAATATATATAAAATATATATCGAAATCTAAACCGATTTAATCGAAACTTGTCACAGATTAAGTTACACTAATTTCAGTATGTTTTGTGCATATAGGTTGTGAGTTCTTGGTGCATCATTTACTTAAAATCGGGAGAAAAATATATATGGTAGCTCTATCTAAATTTAAACTGATTTCAACAAAACTTTTCACATGCTAGGTTATATTAACTTCACTACGTTGTGCAAAATTTTGTGTCAATCGGCCTAACGTTGGGTCTTTGGTGTACCATTTACTTAAAATCGGACGAAACTATATATAGGAGTTATGTCTAAATTTAAACCGAAAGTTAGTACACATCATTCTAGACTTAATTTAGTACGCTATGACAAATTTTGTGCAAATCGAAAGGTATATAGGGACTTTGGTGCACCATTTACCTTAAATCGGACAAAAATATATATGTGGGCTATATCTAAATCTGAACCGATTTTCAGGAAACTTAGCACACAATATTATAGACACAATTTTGTACGCTTTGTCAAATTTCGTGCAAATCGAAAGATATATAGGGACTTTGGTGCACCATTTATATTAAATCGGACGAAAATATATATGGGAGCTATATGTAAATCTGAACCGATTTCCACGAATCTTAGTATACATCATCCCAGATTTAACATTAAATCGGGTGAAAAATATATATGTGAGTTATACCTAAATCCGAGCCGATTTTCACGAAACTTAACACACATCGTTCTAGGCATAAGTCAGTACTCTATGCCAAATTTCGTGCAAATCGAAGAATATATAGGGACTTTGGTGCACCATTTACATAAAATAGGACGAAAATATGTATGGAATCTATATCTAAAACTGAACCGATTTCCACGAAACTTAACACACATCGTTCTAGACTTAATTCAGTACGCTATGCCAAATTTTGTGCCAATCCAAGGATAAATAGGGACTTTGGTGCGACATTTACATAGAATCGGACGAAAATATATAGGGGATCTATATCTTATTCTGAACAGATTTTCACGAGTCTTAACACTCATCTTTCTAGACTTTATTCACTACGCTATGCCAAATCTCGTGCAAATCGAAAAATATAAAGCGACTTTGTTGCACAATTTACCTGAAATCGGACGAAAATATATATTGTAGATATATCTAGATCTGAGACGATTTTCACGAAACTTAACACACATCACTCTAGACTGAATTTAGTACGCCAAAATCCAAATTTCGTGCAAATCGAAAGGTATATAGGTACTTTGGTGCATCATTTACCTTAAATCGGACGAAAATTTATTTAGGAGCTATATCTATATCTGAACCTATTTTGCACAATTTCAACAGGGTTCGTCCTTGGGCCAAATAAGTAAGTAAATAAATGAGCTGTACCATGTTTCATCAAATTCGAATCAAAAACGCGACCTGTACTTTGTTTACAATTTAACATCTACGGACAGACAGACGAATGGACGGACATGCATAAGTCGATTCAGAAAGTGATTCTATGCATGTTCTCAAAAGGTACGATGTGTCTATCTCGTTTCCTTTGCCTGTTACAAACATATGCACAAATACAAAAACTATTATTTAAAAAAAATCCACGCCTTGGTAGGACGTTGAAAATAGTATTGAAATAGTATTCTTTAAAAATCCACACCATGGGTTGGTCCTTGAAAAAATATTCTTTCAAATATCTTCTCCTTGTGTTCGTTCTTGAAAAAACATTCTTTAAAAAATCCACACCTTGAAGGATATTGAAAAATATATTTTTAAAACCCCACACCATGCCTTATGTTGATGTTGTACATTGAACACGCATTGTTTTGACCCCTGAAAAAAATATTCTTAAAAAAATCATCGCCTTGTGTCGGTCCTTCAAAAAAGTTTATTTATAAAAAGCATGCCTCCGTTAAAAAAACATTGGGATATATATATATATATATAAATTCATGTTTATGAAGCCCTTGGAAAAATATTTTTTAATATATTTAACCCTTTGAGCCCTGATTTTTTACCGTAATCATAGAACAATTTTCTGTTCACAGATTTAATGCAACTATCCTAGATAGGATATGGACAAAATATGACATCGCTACATCCTTGCATTCGGGAGATACAGTACATTCTTTCCGAAAAACCAAAACCAAATGCAGAATCGACAAAAAATAATTTTAAATTATTCTCCATATTCTGTTTTACAAGAATCAAAAATAATTCTGATGGCTGAATTCGTATATTTGGAATAC
>NW_026881146.1:0-10798 GCF_032173495.1 Musca vetustissima | reverse complement strand
TTAATAAATCCACGCCTCAGTTGGCCCTTGAAAAATATTCTTTAATAAATCCACGCTTAGTTGGCCCTTGAAAAATATTCTTTAAAAAATCCACGCTTATTGGCCCTTGAAACACGCTTATTGGTCAGAAAGTCCTTGAAAAATATTCTTTAAAAAATCCACGCTTATTGGTCAGGTCCTTGAAAAATATTCTTTAAAAAATCCACGCTTATTGGTCAGTCCTTGAAAAATATTCTTTAAAAAATCCACGCTTATTGGTCAGAAAGTCCTTGAAAAATATTCTTTAAAAAATCCACGCTTATTGGTCAGAAAGTCCTTGAAAAATATTCTTTAAAAAATCCACGCTTATTGGTCAGAAAGTCCTTGAAAAATATTCTTTAAAAAATCCACGCTTATTGGTCAGAAAGTCCTTGAAAAATATTCTTTATTCTTTAAAAATCCACGCTTATTGGTCAGAAAGTCCTTGAAAAATATTCTTTAAAAAATCCACGCTTATTGGTCAGAAAGTCCTTGAAAAATATTCTTTAAAAAATCCACGCTTATTGGTCAGAAAGTCCTTGAAAAATATTTTTTAAAAAATCCACGCTTATTGGTCAGAAAGTCCTTGAAAAATATTCTTTAAAAAATCCACGCTTATTGGTCAGAAAGTCCTTGAAAAATATTCTTTAAAAAATCCACGCTTATTGGTCAGAAAGTCCTTGAAAAATATTCTTTAAAAAATCCACGCTTATTGGTCAGAAAGTCCTTGAAAATATTCTTTAAAAAATCCACGCTTATTGGTCAGAAAGTCCTTGAAAAATATTTTTAAAAAAATCCACGCTTATTGGTCAGAAAGTCCTTGAAAAATATTTTTAAAAAAATCCACGCTTATTGGTCAGAAAGTCCTTGAAAAATATTTTTAAAAAAATCCACGCTTATTGGTCTGAAAGTCCTTGAAAAATATTCTTTAAAAAATCCACGCTTATTGGTCTGAAAGTCCTTGAAAAATATTCTTTAAAAAATCCACGCTTATTGATCGGAAAGTCCTTGAAAAATATTCGTTAAAAAATCCACGCTTGTGGCCAGGATAATCCTTGAAAAATAATCTTTAAAAAAATCCACGCCTGTGGCCAGGATAATCCTTTCAAAAATTTCCGCGCTTATTGATCTAAAAGTCCTTGAAAAATATTCTGTAAAAACATCAGGCTTATGGCTCTGTGGGTCCTTGGATAAATCCTCTGCCTCCAAAGTGATATATTTGGCAACCCTGTCCACAATCCTTCACTGGGATTTCCATTCTCACTTTAAAAATTTACTTCCTTGTAATATCGTAGGAACATGTAAAGTACCCCGATGGAGGAGCAGGAGGAATATCTAGTACACCAACTCACCATTAAAAAAGAAGGGAGGGATGTAGACTAGATGAAATGCTGAATAATTGTCACTGTGTGTGTGTGTGCGAGTTGGATTTCATTCACCAGCCGTGAAAAAAGTAGGCGGGGGAGCAAATGTTTCCATATGAATAGATTATAATGGTCTTTTAAACACCTCATTCCTTCACCAGGTCGTCGTGGTTTTGAAACTGCGCAGGGATTTATTTGAAGTTGTAAAGCAAACGATCTCCTTTGTAGTATGTGTGTGCGTGTTTTGGGTGTGAGCCATCCAGCCAGCCTGCAAGCCAAGTCTGTCCATCCGTTTTTACGACAAAATTCACTTCTGTCGCATGTCGATTTATTCATCATCGCCAAAAGCAACGACAACAACAACAACAAGTAGAAAAATATGCACCGGTGTGTCTGTGTCTCTCACTTTGACAAACAGAGGGTGACAATATGCGTTGGAGGACATAACATTACTCTTACTTTGACTACCAGATTTGTGGAACCTCCTCGACCTCCCTCCTCCGTTTTTCTTCTTTCCTTTCCAATCCCATTTTTTCTTTCAATTTCACTAAAGCCGTGTTGTTGTTGTGGTTGTTGGCTGGATGGCTGGCAGCCTGCCTGTCCTTCTCAATTTTCTAGTCGCTGGAGCACGTTTACCTTGTCGTTATCGTCATCGTTATTTTACGAGTAGGCGCTGTAAAATATCGATCGTTAAAATGAAATTGTCGCTTTTAATAGACAAAACGTCAAGCGTAAGAGGACATTCAAAATGTTAAATGACAAACAACAGGCAATCGGAATAAAGACAGATAACAGCAGCTACAAGATGGAATGGTTAAGGCAAATAATTCGGACGAAGGGATACAGAGGGCACAGGAGGTTAGTTATGAAGTGGCGGCCAACGTGGAACCCCACAAAAAATATATATAAAAATATATAAATATTCTTTAAAAATGGATGCTTATAAGTGGCGCCCAACGTGAAACTCCACAAAAAATAATTTGTTAAGACAAATAATTCGGACGAAGGTATACAGGACACAGAAGGTTGGATAAAAGGGTGGATCCCAAAATGAAAATCCACCAAAAATTATTTTTTTAGGTTTCACCTTGAAAAAGTGGACGCTAATAAGTGGCGCCCAATGTGAAACTTCACAAAAAATAATTTGCGAAGTTTCACCTTGATAAAATATTCTTTAAAAAATAGACGCTTATAAGTGAAAAATATTTTTTTTAAAAAAATCTACGACTGGTGGTCCTTGAAAAATTATTTTTTTAACCACGCCTTAAATGGGCCTTGTCAAATATTTTTTAAAAAATCCACTCCTTTGAAGGGCCTGGAAAAATATTCTTTATAGAATCCACAGGACTTGAAAAAATATTCTTATCAAAATCTACGCATTAAATGCGCCTTAAAAACTACCCTTCAAATAATTAAATAAATCGACGCCTATGCCGTTGAATTCTTGAATGAATCAAACCCGTAATTTTTTAATCTCTTTCCACTCGCCATTCTTAACATTGCTTGCCTGCCTGTTTTTCCGTTTTGAATAACTTCTTTGCTGCAAAATGTTGTATAATTCCATTAGACAAGCGCAAATGATTTGAACATCCAATGGGCATTTTATTCGTTATGTCACATTAAATTTTCATATTCCCAAAGACGAAGAACAACATCTGAAGCTGCAGATTTTTCATTTCGTGTTACACATTTAGTCACGGAGTTGAGAAAAAAGACGACCAGAAAACCCGACCACTGTCACATTTCGCACACGTTTTCATATCATTAATGCTGTCATCTTGTCTCGTGCTATTTGTGTGCGCTATTATTGTAAGCGACAAGCGTTGTTTGCTCAAGCTCTGCAGCCAAGCAGGGCAACCAGATTCGGCAATGGCAATGTGTGCTGTTCGTGTTGTAAAAAGAGTTTTCCATATGACGGACAGAGGAAAATCATCATTCCAGACTTAGCAGTGCCTCCATTATTCCTCTTTCAAATCAACGCATATCGGGGTTTTCAGAGGGGCAGAGAGGTTTTCTATGGTCCATTGTTGTTGTTGTCGGTGTACGGTACGTGTATTCAAATAACGAGTTAATGCACATCGTTTTGCTAAACAGTTAAACATCATGTGTTTGTTTGGGAATCTGCATCTTTTGCATAGAGAACTGCTATGACATTTTGCGGTCATGGAATTAGGACATAGGGGTAAATGAGATAAAGTGTGACAAGGGGTAAATGAGATAAAGTTTGACATTGGGTATGTTATAAGGCCCAATAACAAAGCGGAATGAAATATAATAGATAAAACCTGTAATGAATTATGTTTTTCACTGAACCCCACGTTGGGCGCCAGTTTGAAATATCAGTGCCTAGGACATTGCTTGTGTTGTCTGAGTCTCTACGGTCCCAAAATTATGAAAATATTTATTAATCACAGTAAAAATCACGTTGGGCGCCATTTTAAATTAAAAATAAATTATAGCTATGTTTTAAAACATGTTTAAGGGAGAAGCGCTAACTATGGCATGGTTTTTTCAAAGAATGTTTTTTCAAGGTCCACCACTGACTAGATTTTCACTCTGCGCCAAATCCTGGAAGAAAATCGACACATTCCACCTATTCGTCGGCTATAAAGCAGCATTCGACAGCCCTATCCGTTCAGATGTGTTTAAAGCCATGTCTGCGTTTGGCATTCCTGTAAAATTAATTCGGCTATGCAGGACAAACTTTAACTGGCACAAGATCAGCAAGATCCTGCTGGAAAAGGTCATACGAGAGGCAAAGGTGAACAGAAATGGCACTCTGTACACCAAACAACACATGTTACTCGCCAACGCCGATGGCATCGACTTAATGGGTCGAACATTGAGAGCGGTAACAGCCACCTTTGAACAAATTGAGATGGAGTCTGTCAAAGTGGGTCTGGCAGTAAACGGCGAAAAGACCATGCTGATGGTATCAACGCGCAAGACGTCCAGTAGACTCGGACCAACTGTGGAACTTGAAAACTACAGCTTCGAGGTAATGACTTCAGTTTTGAAATGGCATCAGTTTTGAAATTCGAAGAAGGATAGTGTTGACCGACAGATGCTACTATGGTCTGAGTAAGCAATTCAAAAGCAAGGCCACCTCACAGACCAAATTCAAGCAGACACATGAGGCAGCTCTTGAAGTGTTTGAGAGAAAAATTCTCCGAAAGATCTATGGGCCGATCTGATCGTTGACGGTGAATATCGCCGTCGAATGAACCATGACCTATTCTCGAACATCGGCATTGTTAGACGTATTGAGCTGCAGCGACTACGTTGGCTAGGTCATGTTGTGCCCCAGCACAAAAGCCATATAAAAGCGGGCCTACTGATGGCTCACACAGAAGGGGGAGGCCAGGAATAAGATGGAAATATCAAGTCGAAGACAACATTGCCGAATATGATCTTTCAAATTGGAAAAACTGCGCAAAAGACCGACGCGCCTGGAAATATTTTTAAGCTCGGCTTATGGAACGAAAGTTCTGTCACATTTTTTACAGAATATTTTATCAGGGACTTTCGGAGCCATAGGCGTATGTTTTTTAAAAGAATAATTTATCAGGGACCTTCGATGCCATAGGCGTGGGTTTTTTTTAAAGAGTATTTTATTAGGGACCTTCGAAGCCATAGGAGTGGGGTTTTTAATAATATTTTATCAAGGATCTTCGGAGCCATAGGCGTAGGCTTTATTTGAAGAATATTTTATCAGGGACCTTCGGAGCCATAGGCGTGGGTTTTTTAAAGAATATTTTATAAGGGACATTGGGAGCCATAGGCGTGGGTTTTTTAAAGAATATTTTATAAGGGACATTGGGAGCCATAGGCGTGGGTTTTTTTAAAGAATATTTTATCATTGACCTTCGGAGCCATAGGCGTGGGTTTTTAAAATAATATTTTATCATTGACCTTCGGAGCCATAGGCGTGGGTTTTTAAAATAATATTTTATCAGAGACCTTCGAAGCCATAGGCGTGGGTTTTTAGAAGACGTTCGGAGCCATAAGTGTTGTTTTTTAACTTTTTGTAAAGAATTTTCAGATCCATAGGAGTGGGTTTTTAAAAGTCGTTCGGAGCCATAAGTGTTGATTTTTTAACTTTTTGTAAAGGATTTTCAGATCCATAGGCGTGAGTTTTTAAAAGACGTTCGGAGCCATAAGTGTAGATTTTTTTACTTTTTGTAAAGGATTTTCAGATCCATGGGCGTGGGTTTTTAAAAAACGTTCGGAGCCATAAGTGTTGATTTTTTTAACTTTTTGTAAAGGATTTTCAGATCCATAGGGGTGGGTTTTTAAAAAACGTTCGGAGCCATAAGTGTTGATTTTTTAACTTTTTGTAAAGGATTTTCAGATCCATAGGCGTGGGTTTTTAAAAGACGTTCGGAGCCATAAGTGTTGATTTTTTAACTTTTTGTAAAGGATATTCAGTTGATATTGATTTTTTGAAGAATATTTTTTCAGGGTAATTTAAAAGCATTTAAAGGATATTTAAAGGACCTCCATTTTATAGAATAGGGCGTTTCTATCTATAAGTCCGAGCTTTTAGAAGATGTTTTGAAGATCCTTCCGACCAACAAGCCTCGTATTTTCAAAAAATATATTTTTGATTGGATCTTCAGCGCCATTGGCGTGAATTTTTTGAAGAATATGTTTCAAAGCCATAGAAGATGTAGATTTTTTAAAAGAATTTTTAAAGGAACTTCTGGGACATATGCCTGAATTTCTTTAAAAATATTTTTCAAGAGACCTTCACAACTATGCCTTGTTTTTCAAGAATAGACTTTATACAAACATTTTTTAAAAACCTCCAGAGCTATACCGAGACCATTTTTTCATGAATAGACATAAGCGAATATTTTAAGAACTTTCAGAGCCATACCGATACCATACTTTTCTAGAATACACATTCCGACCTTATACATAAGAATATTTTTTTAAGAACCTTCCGAGCCATACCGATTCCTAGTCAAGAATAGAACTTCAGACCTTATAAGAACGTACTTCTTCAAAGTCCAGAAGAAGTATAAAAAACAATAAGCTAAAGCCCTTGATTCATTTATTTTAACATAGAATGACCAATTGTGACACACAAAACAAAGAACCCATAAATTTTAGCGAATCAGAGCCATCAATTGATTTACATATTTATATTTATGTTATGCTTGCAATTACATTACAACAATATATTTTGTCGTGGCAAACCAAAACATAAATAATGTTGCATCTTAAGGTGGGGGTAACCAAAAGTAAATAAGAATATCAGACAAACATAACTTCGCGAACTCAAACTTTAGCCTTTTACTAAGCGCAGACAGCGTAACCTACCAACCAACCAACACTTTCCGAACAATATACAAAAATGAGGGAAACAAGTTGCTGTGTGCCCCCTTTCCAAAATCAGTTCAAACTGCATGCTTAGAGTTGTGGTAGCCAACCCCCCCTTTGTTACAACAACAACGGACGGATCCGGACATAAACGCACATCGTTTCTTCTTGGTCGCTGCTGAACACGCTGTCTGCTTTAATAAGTGTTGCCCCGGTAATGTTTTCTTACGAATGGCAATGATGACGACACGACGAGGATGATGTTATTGTTATTATCGTCGTTGTCGTCATCATCATCGCCATCTACAGTTGTTGGCATTGTACGTTACTGGTTCGTTCCATTCCCGCACCCTCTCTCACACACACACGAACTTATATTGACAGTTCAAGGACCAGACAAGACAACCTAAAGTGCAGAACATAGCAAGTCCACAACAGCAGCAATGATGGCGGGCAGTCAGTAGCAACAACCTTGTTTCAATATCAGCCAGCCAGCCAACCAACCAACCAACTGAGCAAACAAAAACATACAACTTTTGCTTAGCCAAGTTTATGAAACGGGAAACGTGTAATGACGACAACGATGGCCATGTAACCAGGCATTACCTTCCAGCCAAGATAGGTAGGTCCACAGCAACCCGTCCCAAATGTAAATCAAAACAATAACAAGACACTGATGTTCTTTTTTGAGGAAGAACATGAGGAAGCGTAAAAATTGAGGCGAGAGCAAGTAAAGAGGATACGAAATTGAAAATTCTTAAAAAAATATAGGCCTCAAATGGGCCTTGAAAATATTCTTAACAAAATGAATGCCTCTGAAGAATCTTAAAAATGTTAATTAAAAACATTCACGCCTATGAAGGACTTTACAATATTTTCTTTAAAAAAAATACGGTTCTTACGGTTAAATTTAGGTTCTTAATTTAAATTTATGTCTTTGAAAAAATCCACGCCATAAATAGCCCTTGAAAAATACACGTCTTAGATAGCCCTTGATAAAATCCACGCCTTAGAAAGCCCTTGAAAAAATCCACGCCATAGAAAGCCCTTGAAAAAATCCACGCCTTAGATAGCCCTTTAAAAATCCACGCCTATAGCTCTTGAAAAAAACACGTCTTAGATAGCTCTTGAAAAAATCCACGCCTTAGATATCCCTTGAAAAAATTCAAGCCTTAGATAGCCCTTAAAAAAATCCACGTCTTAGATAGCCCTTGAAAAAATCCACGCCTTAGATAGCCTTGAAAAAAACTACACCTTAGATAGCCTTGAAAAAATCTTCTTTAAAAAATTCACGCCTTAGATGGTCGTTGAAAAAATATTCTTTAAAAATCCACGTCTTTAAAGGCTGGCTGGTCCTTGAAAAAATATTCTTTAAAAATCCACATCTTTGAAGGCTGGCTGGACCTTGAAAAAATATTCTTTAAAAAATCCACGTCTTTGAAGGCTGGCTGGACCTTGAAAAACGACCCCTTAGTTGGCTGGACCTTGTAAAAATATTTTTGAAAAAATCCACGGCCCTTGAACAAAATATTCTTTAAAAAACCCTCGCCTTAGATGGCTGGGCCTTTGAAAAAATCTTCTTTAAAAAATCCAGGCCTTAGATGGCTGGCCTTAGATAGCTCTTGAAAAAACCACGTCTTAGATAGCTCTTGAAAAAACCACGTCTTAGATAGCTCTTGCAAAATCCACGCCTTAGATAGCCCTTGAAAAAATCCACGCCTTAGATAGCCCTTAAAAAATCCACGTCTTAGATAGGCCTTGAAAAAATCTTCTTTAAAAAATTCACGCCTTAGATGGTCGTTGAAAAAATGTTCTTTAAAAATCCACGTCTTTGAAGGCTGGCTGGACCTTGAAAAAATATTCTTTAAAAAATCCACGTCTTTGAGTTCTGGCTGGACCTTGAAAAACCACGCCATAGTTGGCTGGACCTTGAAAAACCACGCCATAGTTGGCTGGACCTGCAAAAATATTTTTTAAAAAAATCCACGGCCCTTGAACAAAATATTCTTTAAAAAACCACGCCTTAGATGGCTGGGCCTTTGAAAAAATCTTCTTTAAAAAATCCAGGCCTTAGATGGCTGGCCTTAGATAGCTCTTGAAAAAACCACGTCTTAGATAGCTCTTGAAAAAATCCACGCCTTAGATAGCCCTTGAAAAAATCCACGGCTTAGATAGCCCTTAAAAAAATCCACGTCTTAGATAGCCTTGAAAAAATCTTCTTTAAAAAATTCACGCCTTATATGGTCGTAAAAATCCACGTCTTTAAAGGTTGACTGGACCTTGAAAAAATATTCTTTAAAAATCCACGTCTTTGAAGGCTGGCTGGACCTTGAAAAAATATTCCTTAAAAATCCACGTCTTTGAAGGCTGGCTGGACCTTGAAAAAATATTCTTTAAAAATCCACGTCTTTGATGGCTGGCTGGACCTTGAAAAAATATTCCTTAAAAATCCACGTCTTTGAAAGCTGGATGGACTTTGAAAAAATATTCTTTAAAAAATCCACGTCTTTGAAGGCTGGCTGGACCTTGAAAAAATATTCTATAAAAAATCCACGTCTTTGAAGGCTGGCTGGACCTTGAAAAACCACGCCTTAGTTGGCTGGACCTTGCAAAAATATTTTTTAAAAAATCCACGGCCCTTGAACAAAATCTTCTTTAAAAAATCCACGCCTTAGATGGCTGTGCCTTTGAAAAAATCTTCTTTAAAAAATAAACGCCTTAGATGGCTGTGCCTTTGAAAAAATCTTCTTTAAAAAATCCACGCCTTAGATGGCTGGGCCTTTGAAAAAATCTTCTTTAAAAAATTCACGCCTTAGATGGCTGGCTCTTTGAAAAAATATTCTTTAAAAAAATCCACGCCTTAGATGGCTGGCCCTTGAAAAAATATTCTTTAAAAAATCCATTTATTATTCATCTAACATGAAAAGCCGGCATATTCTGCTGAATTAGATTCTTTCCATACAAAAACATTATTTTTTTTTATTCCAATTGTTGTTGTAGAATAGTTTGGGGCCATTTGATTGTTGTATGTTTGCAAACTTCATCGTTTATTCCATACATTTTAAATGCTTTAGAAATTACAAATTTTTTACCTGGTCGGTAGCACACACACACACCAACATACATATGTACGTTCTCTCGTACATATGGGCCACAAAACTAGTCATTTTGAATGGATAAGCGGAAAACGATCTGTGTCCATCAACAACTGGCTCCTGTTGGTGCTGCACTGCATGTGGAATAATTTAAAAGTTCCCGATGGCAACGGTCGGTTTTCGATTTTTTTTTCATTTTTGGTAAATACGGCTAGACAATGAGGAAACCTGGTCGACTACTACTTGCCTGCCATGTCAGTTGGATGCCAGTTGGACTGACTGTACGTCGTGGTGTCTGTGACTGCTGCTGTTGCTACTCCATTTTTCCCGCATCGACTTGAAACGACGAAACATTGCCTCAATCCAGCAATCAAACAGTCATTCAGTTAGCCATTCAGCCCGTCATGCTGGCAGTTTCGATAGCCAAACATAAGGAGGAGAAATAAAAAGTGAACCATTTTCGCCGACTTTTGCTCTGTTTCTATGACTCCCTAATCCATTCCCTGGCTTTGAGATGGAGATTCGGTTTTTAGAAGTTTACAATTTTTTCTGCTTCTGTAGCAATGATTTTCCTTGAGGCAGCAAAGCCGTCGATTTTTACCATATTACTCTGTGTGTGTGACTGGGTGGCTGTGCCGGCTGGATAGATGGATGGGTTGGTTGGTCCGTTCAAAATTCCCAAAACAGATTCCAGCTGTGAAAGCGTTTTACGGTAGCCATTACGGTTACAGCAGCAACAGAAGTTGTGACAATGGATGTGTCTGCTATCGATTTGCTTGGGAATGGCAGTCGGCAGTAGCCAGACAGGGCTGGTCGCTGTCATGCAAAAATCCTGTCAAAAAACCTTATCCCAATCCTAGGTATTCGCAGTGTGTGCATTTCATTAAATATTCCGCACCGAAAAAAGTGCAGGAAGTCGATTTCGCCTCAAGTTGTTTTACTTCGTTTTCATGAATCCTTTTATTCTCGGTGGTGGCAGTAGAGGTGGCAGTGGTG
>NW_026881145.1:0-10790 GCF_032173495.1 Musca vetustissima | reverse complement strand
CGTCACCAAAAGCGTCGTTTGCCGAAACTGTGTCGTTTGCCCTTGCCCAAGAGACGGCAAGAATAATTGTTAAGCCCCAGACCCACAAGATTCGCCAACTGGAGACCGAAGGTTGCGAACCCAAATCTCTCGTTAACTCGATCAAGGACGCCATGAAGCAGGTAATAGAAGAAACAAAGTTAGTAGGGATGACTAAGCCCAGGGTTAGATGCTACAACTGCGATAAAGCAGGTCATATTGCGCGCGAATGCAGAGCTAAGCGCAAACGATCCAGGTCATCGTCACCACCTCCAACGAAAGATGGTAGACGAATGGCTCAACAGTCCACCAATGAGTCACCGTTAAACTAAATCGAGCCAGTCCAGCGGGGCATGAACTGGCTCCCATCGACGATGGCCCCACAATCTCCATAGCAATAGTACAACAGAAAAGTCACAACCTAACAACAACTGGGTACATCAATGGTGACAAGCGAGTTCTGACGTTAGATACTGGCGCATCAAAGTCCATCATAAGATCAGATCTGGTAAAGGGAAACATAACGCAACTTAATGGAGTCAGACTGCGCACAGCAACGGGGGAGCCCGCGGCCGTACACGGCAAGATTACCCTGAGACTAACTATTGCCAATAAATCGGTGAATTACGATTTTATAGTTGCCGATATCGTAGACGAAGTGATAATAGGCGCAGATTTTATGATTGCCTTCGGTATCAATCTGGATATGAAAGAGCGTGTGATGACCTGGTCTAACGTCGAAATTCCGTTAAACGTGGGCTACGATGAAAGTACACCCATTAGACGTCTGACTACGGACCATCCAGAGATAATACCGCCCTGTGCCGAAGCAATAATATGGGTACCAATGAATGGAGATTGTGGAGCCGAGAAGTTGTGGGTGGTGGAACCAGCAGAAAACAGATACAGTAACATCCTAATAGCGAATGCCCTGGTGAAAAGCAACGAGGACGGATTGATTCCTGTTAGAGTTTTGAACCTGTCAAACAAGCAAGAGCAAATTTGCCAATTTTCCGAAGTTGGACAATGCACACCAGCTGAAGCTGTAGTTAAATTGGAAACTAGCACCGAAAAGCCAGCAGCCATGGAGAAGAAGCACCTCGACGGCTACATAAAAGAGTGGACACACCAATTATCACCTTCCGAGAGGAACAAGGCTAAGCAGCTATTATGGAAGTATGCCTCTACCTTTGCGTTGACAAAAGAGCACCAAGGAAGAACATCAGTGGTGAAGCATGAAATCAATACAGCAGACGCGCGACCCATTAAACAGCCTCCAAGAAGTGTTCCCCTGGCCAAAAGAGACGAGGTCCAGAAGCTGATAAGTGAAATGGAAAAGAGTGGTGTAATAGAACCATCGTCAAGTCCATGGTGCTCCCCAGTGGTCTTGGTCAAGAAGAAAGACGGAAGCACCCGGTTTTGTGTGGACTACCGAAAGTTAAATGATGTCACCAAGAAAGACAGTTATCCGCTCCCAAGAATCGACGACACATTGGACACATTAGCCGGGACGTCATGGTTCTCCACCCTCGACCTGCAGAGTGGGTACTGGCAAGTAGAGATCGCCGAGAAAGATAAGGAGAAAACAGCGTTCGGCGTTAATGGGGGTCTCTGGCAGTTCAATGTCATGCCATTCGGACTCTGCAACGCCCCGGCTACATTTGAAAGGCTGATGGAGCGTGTGTTAAAAGGGCTGCAGTGGAAGTCATGCCTCATATACCTGGATGACATCATAGTCATGGGACGCAACTTCGACGAACACATCAAGAATTTAAAGGATGTTCTTCAGCAGCTTTCGTCTTCAGGCCTCAAGCTGAACCCTAAGAAGTGCAGTCTCTTCCAACGAGAGGTGAAGTTCCTGGGGCATCACGTGACGCCGGAGGGCATATCGACGGATAAGGAGAAAATTCAAGCCGTCAGAGATTGGCCGCAGCCCCGAAATCTCCATGAGCTGCGAAGCTTTCTGGGTCTCTGCACCTACTACCGTCGATTTGTCCCAAATTTTGCCAACATCGCCGCCTGTCTACACCGCTTAACGCAAAAAGGCCAGAGGTTCCAGTGGGGCAACGACCAAGAAGAGGCGTTCAGTAAACTCAAAGACATGCTATGCAGAGCCCCCATTTTGGCATACCCTATACCTGGCGGAAAGTTTGCTCCGGACACAGACGCAAGTGCGTGCGGCATTGGTGGCGTCCTTTCCCAGGAAATCGACGGACAGGAAAAAGTCATCGGGTACTACAGCCGGACATTGTCGAAGCCTGAGAGGAATTACTGTGTGACGAGGAGAGAGCTGCTTGCTGCCCTTGAGAGCGTTAAACACTTCCACAAATACCTATATGGCCAGCATTTCCTGCTGAGGACCGACCACGCTGCTCTCCAATGGTTGCTGCGGTTTAAGAATCCGGAAGGTCAACTAGCCCGTTGGATCGAGAGGCTCCAGAGTTATGATTTCAGAATCGAGCACAGAAAAGGCGGAAAACACGGTAATGCTGATGCCCTGTCTCGTCGGCCATGCAAGGTAGAATGCAGGCATTGCTCAAAGGCTGAGAATAAGGAGAATATCGTTGATGTCCGACTATTGCAGTTTGAGTCGGGTGAAGATTGGTCGACGGAACAACGAAGAGATCCCATTCTGGGCAAAGTAATTTCGGCCATTGAAACGGGCAAGCGACCTAGTCGTAAAGAAATTACCTCCGAAAGCCCTCTTTTAAAATCCTATTGGGCCCAGTGGGACAGTCTACTTATAAAAGATGGCTGCCTATATCGCAAATGGGAAAGTGAGGACGGTAAATCTCACCGGAACTTGATCGTCGTCCCAGACTCCAAAATAAGAGATGTCTTGTCGGAGTTTCACGATGGGCCAAGTGGAGGACATCTTGGCATAGCAAAGACCGCTGAAAAGGTAAAGCAGAGATTCTACTGGGTCGGCTGTCAAAAATCCATTGCCGACTGGATCGCCAATTGTGAAAGGTGCATAAAAGCTAAAGGTCCAACACGGAAGAGTCGAGGCTACATGCAGCAGTATAATTCAGGAGCCCCTTTTGAAAGAATCGCAATGGATGTAGCTGGACCGTTCCCCACAAGCGACTCTGGGAACCGGTATGTCTTAGTGGTCATGGATTACTTCAGTAAATGGCCGGAGGTTTATGCTATCCCAAATCAAGAAGCCAGGACAATTGTGGATGTGTTCAGCAAAAATTGGATTTGTCGCTATGGTGTTCCATCTGAGGTTCATTCCGATCAAGGTAGGAATTTTGAATCAGCGATCTTCAAGGAAATGTGTGACTCCTACGGAATTAAGAAAACCAGAACGACGCCCCTACATCCACAATCAGATGGCATGGTGGAAAGATTCAATCGCACCCTTGAAGAACATCTACGGAAAGTGGTGGACAGTGGCCAACGAGACTGGGATGAGCATATTCCAAAGTTTTTACTGGCTTATAGATCGGCCATTCATGATTCCACATCCCGGACTCCAGCCAAAGTTCTGTTCGGAAATGAATTAAAGCTACCTGGCGATTTGATATTCGGTGCTACCCCAAACCACGATGTGAACCAAGAAGAAGACAGTCAGAACTCTTTTAGTAAAGTCCACGATGCTGTTCGCCATCGAATAAAATTGGTTAGCAACCGCATGAAGGCAAGGTACGATCAAGCGGCAAATACCGATGGGTTCCAAGAAGGGCAACTGGTACTATTGTTCAACCCACAACGAAAGAAAGGACTTTGCCCCAAATTGCAGACGCACTGGGAAGGACCCTACAAGATTGTCACGAAAATAAATGACGTCGTTTATCGCATCCAGAGGAGTGACAGTCCCAGATCGAAGATGAAAGTTGTACATTTGGAGCGGCTGGCCCCCTACGGAACGGGAACTGTGCCTATTCGGGACGAACAGGCTTAAGCGGGGGGCAATGTTACGAATATAACTTTAGATTTAAGTTAATTTAGATTAATTCCGTTAATTTAAGAATTCGAATTGAAACCGTCGTGTAAAGTAAAGTGCAAAGTAAAGTTGTGTGAATAAAATCATTGTAATAATCGTAATCCGAAAGAACCCGCGTTTTATTTGGTACGAATTGTATCGGGAAATAAAACAACGTCTACACGGGATTAAGCAAAATCTAAGAACGTAACAATATATTGCCTCACAGGGTTCTAACTCTAAAAAATATTTTTCGTCTATAAAAACTACCTGAGCTCGATCTCGCCTACTAAGAATACCAGGGCTTCACCTCGCCTATAACGACTCCACGAGCTCCACTGCGTCTATTCAGACTCCTTGAGCTCCAGCTCGTCTATTAAGACTCCCTGAACGCCAGTTCGCCTATAGAGACTCCTTGAGCTCTACTTTGTTGTTAAGACTTAAGTTCAAGGTCATACATAAAAATTCCCTGATTGGAACTCCCTGAGCTCCAGAGTGTCTATAAAGTCTTCTGGAGCTCTATAAAACTTGCTGAGCTCCTATTCATCTAAATAGACTCCCGAATCTCCAGCTCATCTATAAAAATTCTCTGAACTCCAGTTCTCTTATAGAGACTCTTTGACGACTTCATGAGCTTCAGCTCGTCTTTAAAGGCTTTAGGAGCTCCAGTTCGTCTATAGAGTTTCAGCTGGTCCATGCAGAATCCCTTACTGTCTATAAATCTTCCGAAGAATTATAAAACTTCCTGAGCTCCTGTTCGTCTATAAAGACTCCCGAAGCTCTAGTTCATACATAAAAATTCTCTACACTCCAGGTCGCTTACAGGGAATTTTTGACGACTACATGAGCTTCAGCTCGTCTTTAAAGGCTTCCTGAGGTCCAGTTCGTCTATAGAGCTTCAACTCGTCTATGATTGTCTATAAAGTCTTCCGGAGCTCTATAAATTTCTTGAACTCCTGTACACCTAAAAAGACTCCCGAAGCTCCAGTTCATCTATAAAAATTCTCTGAACACCAGGTCTCTTATAGAGACTCTTTGGCGACTAAATGAGCTTCAGTTCGTCCCTGCAGATTCCCTGATATTCAGCCCGTCTCTGAAGGCTCCCTGATTACTTTTCGTCATTTATATAGACTATCTGACCTCCAGATCATCTATAAAGACTCAAGGAGCTCCAGCTCGTCTATGAAGATTTCCTGAGCTTTACCTCGTCCTTCAAGACTCCATGAAGGCTCCTTGTTTTCCTACCGAAAAACATGAACTAATTTTTTTTCATAAGCAACATTTTAGTGCGAATAGATTTTATTTTTTTCAACCACTGTTTTGGATTTTTTTTTTTTTTTGAAAAGCACTCGACCGAAAATTGCAACGCACTTCAAACTAAATGCTCACAACTCAGCTCAACTCCACTCCATTCGCATATGAGTGTTTGTTTGCATTTCTCAATGCAGCAGATATCAAGTGACACCATGGATGAATTCATGGATTTGCAAAATGTATTTCAAACAAAATGTTTTCAAAATTGTTGTTGCTGTTACAAATTTTTTATGCGATGCGGTGCAGCACTACTTCATCTAGGCAGTTGGATGGCCGGGGAGGCTGGCTGGCTGGGCACCAGCAGCAGTTCACATTAGTGACACATTTTAAAAGGTATTTGCCATGGACTTGCTTGGCCAATGTTCGGTTGGTTATGGTGGCTCTCTATGCATTTGTGTTCAGCGAACTGAACTGAGGCAAAACTAAACATTGGATTGAATGAAATGTGCGCTCAACGAATCAGCAACAACAGCGAAAAAAAACGGAGTTTGGAAAAAACGGAACGCTCAAAAATTGACAGCAAGTGGGCAGTAACATTCAGTATAATTTCCACAGTTCCACAATTAAAGTGTCAAAGACTTGTTTTTTCCTTCTCTGCGCTGACTATTGCCAAAAAAAGATTGGAGATTTGTTGGCTGAATGGCTCAAATTCGAAATAGAGGCACTTGGTCGCTTGTGACTGGTTTTATTGACTTCAGTTATTTTTTGTGCTGTAGAGTAATGCGGAGTTTTAGTTTTTTGTTTTGTTTTTGTTTCCATTGATGATTGTTGACAGAAATTGTCTCTATGCCACAAAAGGCTTAAAAGCTTTTGTTTGAAATTCGTTTTTTTTTATTTGTGGTAATTTTCAGGAAAATTTATGAATGAGTGCGGATTACTATTATTATTGTTGACATTTTTGTAGATCTGTTACAAAATGATAAGGAATGGTGTTTTTGGCGGATGTTTGGAGTGGTCGTTTTTGTTTTTGGAATGTAAAATTGTGTTTCTTAGAAAATAGGATAAGATAAGGAGAAAAAAATGTCTATAGGAATCTGAGTATATGTTCAAAGAATCCAACCGAATGGGGGTATTTATGGATAATCTGTCGAGGAAGTGTTAATATACGAACCTGTATAGATGATGTAAAGCTCTGAAAATATTCATGAAACGGATCAACTCTATTTTTATTCCAATTATGTATTTTAGTTAAATTTTTGAAATTAAAATTTAAATTTTAAATTTTTGATTTAAATTTTTGAAATTAACGGATACTTATGTAAATAATCTGTAAATAGTACGATACATATATACAACCAATACTAGACAAGAATCTTGCTTCTCATAAGTAGTACCTAAGCTGATTATAATTTCAATAAAGACCCTCCGATTTCTACTCCGAATACGACTCTCATTCGTTTAGCGCACACTGAAAACTTAAGGTCATTAATCACGCTTGTCCAAGTTGATGGACTCAGATCATAAGCTGAAATTAATTCCTAAACAAGGAGTAAAAATAATATTTTAAATCTTGTTGTTTGGGATGAAGCGAGATCCGCTCACCAGCTGCTTTATTGGCGCCCAACGTGCTTCATGGAAACCCAAAGAGGAGCTTGCTTTAATCATAGATGGAAACTTAGATACCCTTTCCAGAAGATCTCTAAGGATTCTTCACATATGAGCTGAAAAAGGCCTAGGAAGATAGTTTTATAAAAATGTTGACAAAAGTGTTATACAAATTTATAAACGAACTGGAGAGCAGTGGATTTTTAGATAAGCAAAAGAAACTCCTTATAGATGAGCTAAAAAAAATGTTATAGTAGAGGAATCTTTATCGAAGCTGAATAAGTCTTTATAGAAGAGCTTAGGCTAAAAGAGTCTTTGTAGACGAGCTGAAGCCCAGGGAGTCATTGTAAACGAGCAGTAGCTCAGGCAGAATTTCAGACGAACCGTAGTTCTACCAAACTTTGTAGGAAGTCTTTATAGTCGAACTGAATCTCAGGCAGTATCTATGAGTGAGCTGAAGGGTAACGTTATAAACGAACTGAATGTCATTTTTAATGACGAACTGAAAGAAACAGAATGAAGATATATTTATAGATGACCTGTGGGGTAATGAGTTGCTGGAAATCGACATACTCAGATCCTCAAGAAGGATATACCAAATATCTGGAGTAGGGAGACTATATGGAAAGTCAATACGATTTATGGACTATACATATGGAAAAGATAAATAAGGTATTCTATACATACAGGGTATCGTATATGTCTTGAGTAGATATGTGACACTATGCAGAGCTTCCAAGGACCTTCTACGAAACTTCGAAAATTAATGTTTTCTGAAAATTTTCTGAAATTTTAAGACCTTGCGAAGTTATTGGAATAGTGATGGAACAAATAGAATCTTTATATAACTGTCATTAAGAATTGCAACTTATTCAAACCTATATAAACAGAATTATTCCACCTTCCCAGAAGTTTTTTTAAAAACTTAGGACCTTTTATTTTTATTTTTTTTCTTCAAAAAATGAAAAGTTTTAAATAGGGACTCTAATAATATTAGGTTGGGTTAAAAGAAATCCATTATTTTTATAGGAACTATAGGACTTTATATAACATGCTTCGGAATGTCCGATTTGGGCCAAATATGCACCGTTTTGTTGTATGATTTGTTGTCATTTTAAAGTTAACTTCATAATGGCGCTCTCATAGAAGTCCTGCTCTTTATTTGCTAAAAACTCCAGTAGTCGATTTTCACAATCCTCCCTAGATACAATTTTTTTATCATTAAAGAAATTTTGCAATGCAAAAAATAGATGAAAATCACTTGGTGCCGGATGTATTAAAACTTCCGAAGTTTCTGGCGAGTCACTGTAGATGTGTGTGGCCTAGCGTTGTCCTGGTGGAACACGACACCTCTCCTTTTGGCCAATTCTGGGCGTTTCTGGTCAATTGCTATCTTCAAACGGTCCAGTTGTTGACAGTAGAGATCCGAATTTAGCGTTTGGCCATATGGAAGCAACTCCAGTCCCACCAAGTCCATAACAGATGCTTTCTGGCCGTTAGTCCTGGTTTGGCCACCGTTTGAGGTGCTTCAATGCACTTTTTCGCACAGAGTTATCGTATGCGATCCATTTCTCATCTCCAGTCAACATCCGTTTAAGATATGGGTATATCTCATTCCGTTTGGCCAAGCTTTCGTAGATGGAAATTCGATTAATCCCACTTTTTTCTGTTAATTGGCGTGGCACCCAAGCATCGGGCTTCTTTTTGCATCCTGCTTTGTTTAAATGGTTTAAAACAGTTTCATGGTCGATTTTTAGCTCCTGGAAGATGTTACGACTGCTAACATTCCGATCAACTTCGATCATTTCTCCGATTTTATTGACATTTTTGACGACCGCCCTAATGGATTTCTTTTTCCAAAACCTAATATATAAAAAAACTTTTTAGAGCATCCAAAGGTAATACAAATGTATCCGCCGTTCGTACATACCTGCTTCTGTCCTTTATCTGTAGAATACATATAGGAGATCTGTAAAATACCCCCTTCTCATTTATTTTACATTTAAAACGACTTCTAAGTACAAAAAATCTAATTAAGTCATCATCGCTATTTTTATTATTACACATCATCCAAACTGGCTGCTTGGTAAGCAAATCACCCTGATGTCTTCATTAGTCTATCCCAGGATAACTACATTTGGGAGTATTTTTTTAAATTATACATTGCGAAGAAACAAAATCTAAAAATAGTTCCCCCAACCGACTATCCTTCAGTTAAATAAAGAACCAGAAAAAGGGGACAGAACAAACACACATACATGGGTCTGTCCTGCTTCCTCAGAATCTCATCATTATGACAGACCATTTCATATTTTGTTCTGCATTGCCATGCATTCCATTTTTTAATATTTAATTGTTTCGTCTGGCAAGTGTCTCATGAATGTGTTTTTATTTTTCTGTTTTTCTTTCTCTCTTTGCAGACAACTTGGCATCAAAGAATGTGAAGACGATGACAAAGATGATTTGCATGCGAATGCCTTTACACCACCCACCAATTATATTAAAATATCTCAAGGAAAGATACAATTAGTGCATCAGCAGCAGCCACCGCCACCATCGCCAGTTGCAACATTGCTTCCAGCAATACCGACACCAACAACACCATTGTCACCATCAGCACAACAGACGTTGACATCGTCACCAATGGGTGGCAGTGGTGGAGTAGCAGCTACAACACCACTAACATCAACACTGTCCTCAACAGCTACCACGGCTACCCTAAATGGGTATCATCATCATCATCACACAACAACATCGTCATCGTGTAATGGCAGTGAATCTCCCAGGGATAAGGTAAGTGTAGTAGAGCACACTCCCACCCTTTGTGGATACTTAAATGCCTCTATCTGTAAATGGTACACCAACAACAACAACAAGCAACCATGCAACATCATTACAATAACATAAGTGTAGCTAGAAGTAATCATCATCTATTCAAACTACTCTAGCTAGGTAGCTATCTATCCTCTGCCTACTTCCCACTTCAATGTGGGTACTTTATTTTGGGTAATCCTTCGAGCAGGATACTTTCCATCCATCCATCACCATTTGAAATCTACATCTTCATTGTCATTAGCATTAGAGTTGGTGTTGGCCGTGGTGGTGGAGTAGCATTAAGTTTTGTGGTTACGGTGGTTACGCTTCTTCTTGTATTCTATTATGGCTCTTCATTTAGCTTTCATTGTATTTTGGAATTTATTTTTGTGCGGAATTGGGTGTGGGGGTAGCATTAAATCTGCTTTTGTAGATTTTCGGATGATTTGTTGCTACATAAATAAAAATGTAATTTAGTTACAGTTACAGATACTAAATAAAAATATACACTCCATCTATGCGGCAACAGTTTAACTCCCCACAAACCTTCCAATCCTCATTCCAAGGCTCCTCAAGTAGTTCCTATTTTTTATTCTTCTTCTCGCATTGCTGAAAGGAAATGCTTACGATTTTTCTTTGCCTAACAAAGAAAACGCGAAGCAAAATCTTTAAATGTTTCTTTGTCATTGCTTCCTGCAACAACAATAACAACAACTCCAATTCTCTAAAGCTAAGCTGTGCTTTGTTGTAGAATAACAAAAAATATGTCTTTGAAATTCCAAATCCTTCCAAGAAGCTGTTACAACTAGGAAGAAGTTTGCTTTAACAAAATAGTTTCCCCAGAAAAAATCAGAAACATTTCTTAGACTCCATTCTCTACATCTAAACATTTAGCACTCTTTCCCTCCTCTCCTCCCTCCATCTCGCTCTCATTCAACCATTAGTCCTATGTGTGTCCTACAATAAAAAAATACACACAAAGGAATAACTTAAAGCTTATATCAATTAAAATGTTCTCGTGACTGGAGAACCCAAAGAAGTGCCAAAGGAAGCAGAAAAAGAAGAAGCAGACGTAGAAGATGGCAGGCAGAATAGCATAAAAGAGCAAACGAAATACAATCAAGTTCTATAGCGTTCAATGAACTTTTCGTTTTTTTTTACATTACAAGCT
>NW_026881144.1:0-10981 GCF_032173495.1 Musca vetustissima | reverse complement strand
TTCTCCTGAGGTGCGTGGAACATAATCAATTCCCGAATACTGCAACATAACCATTTGTGCAAAATGATTTAACAATTCTCGTTGCAGAAACAATGGCGCCATATGGTGGTTGACGATAAACAAAAACTAATATGGTTCATATGAACGATTCACTGAAAAGAGCTTGTGGAATAGTTCAGTAAATTTCATAAAAAAATTATAGTAATAGTTGGTTCCCGAACCTATAAAGCAATTCTGTAACATTTTTGCAGTTATCGACAAATATCGATAAAAGTAAAACACCAATTGTTCATATTATGGCATTACTTAAAACTCAACTAGTTCGTTCGACGTTTTCACCACAAAAGTAGAATACATGTATTTACATATATGAATGTTACCGACATACGTCGAACGTACAAAATTTCAAGTTGAACAATTTCAACTTTAACAGAACGCATTTTTAATTTTTTCCTTTTATGAAAATAAAAACAAAACAATGAAGAAATATGAAATTTCGAATGGAAACTTAAACTATTTGGATTCATTTAATAATTTTCAAATATTATTTTGCGGTTTGTATTATTCCCTTGAAGATATGGATTCGATGTATGTGGGTAATGCGGCCGTACACAACATTTTGCCATAGTGGGGAAGTTGAATATTTTTGTACGCTCCGTCGTATAATAGGTAACGTTATTAGAATAACATTTTTTGATAATATTGTTGTATGTGTCGATAGGGCTTTATTTACTAGTTTACATTAATAGTTAACTTACCGAATTTCGTTAATTAACGAAAATATAAGCAAATAAAAAATTAAATGTTATTGGTTATCCGTAAAGCGGTGTACACACTAGCACATTTGAATGACACTCTTGCCCAAATCATGTTTGTCATTCATCAGGCAATCTTTTTTCCCACAGTGGGACCTAACCTATTTTCCCCTTATATGTGATTTAAATCTGGTCACTGTAACATTAAACAAAATGACACCTGACAGAAATATCAAAACCCACCGAAGGAAGAGAACAATCCACAACAATCAACCTATCCACAAGAACAAGCACCTCAAAACCGTAACATTAAACAAAATGACACCTCACAGAAATATCAACACCCACCGAAGCAACAGAACAATCCCCAACAATCAACCTATCCACAAGAACAAGCACCTCAAAACCGTAACATTAAACAAAATGACACCTCACAGAAATATCAACACCCACCGAAGCAACAGAACAATCCACAACAAAAAGAACAACAGTGTAACCCCCCGCAAGAAGATCACCCTTCACAGCCGTATGAAAACCCACAAGAAAATCAGTTACATTCTCAGGAAGATCTGTGCAACAATCCCCCCAAGGCAACATCACAGCAACAACAAGAATGCCGCCCACAACAACAGGAAAACCCCATTATTTTAGAATGTACTGAGTACCGGAACAAAATAATAATTAATTAAACAATTTATTGAAATCCATTAATATAATATATAACATGAAGTTTTTTTAGTTGTCTTTTTTTAATTTGTATTTCTTAAATTTTAATATATTATATTTTCTTTTTATCATTCTTAATAAAAACTTAAAAAAATAAAAACTACTAAATATTCTATTAAAAGAGAATAGTCAGATAGGTATATGAAACTTGGTAGAAACATCTTCGATCCTCTTTTCCAAAATGCATACCACAAAGTGGTAGACCTCGTCATTTTCTATTTTCCCTTTTATGGAATTTAAGTCAGGCTACTGTGGACTTAAGAAAAGCTACAAAGGTTCCGAAAAATATCCTTTAAAATATACACCCCATAGATGGTCGTTGGAAATATTATTTCAAAATTTACACCCCATAGATGGTGGTTGGAAATATTATTTCAAAATTTACACCCCATAGATGGGTGTACGCCTTAGATGTTCCTAGAAAAAATATTCTTTACAAAATCTACGCCTTAAATGGTCGTTGGAAAAATATTCTTTAAAATATTCACGCCTCATATGGTCGTTGAAAAAAATAATCTTTAAAAAGAACCACTCCTATTTTGGTCCTTCAAAATATATTCTTTACAAAATCCACGCCTTTAATGGGCCTTGAAAAGATACTCTCTAATAAATCCACGCCTTAGATGGTCTTAGAAAAAAATAATATGACTTAGATGGTCGTTGAAAAAATATCCACACCATATATAGTCGTTGAAAAAATATTCATCAAAATATCCACGTCTTAGATTGTTGTTGAAAAAATATTCTTTAAAATATCAACACCTTTATTGGTCCTTACAAAATCCACGTCCTTAATGATTCTTGAAAATATATTCTTTACAAAATTACCGCCATAGATTGTCGTTGAAAAATGCTCTTTAAATAATTCGCACCTCAGATGGTCCTTGAAAAGATATTGTTTTAGAAATCCACAATATTCTTTACACAATTGAAACATATTCTTTACACAATTCACGCCTATATTTGGTCCTTGAAAAGATATTCTTTACAAAATTCACGCCTTTAATAGGCCTTGAAAACATATTCTCTAATAAATGCACGCCTTAGATGGTCTTAGAAAAAATATTCTTCATAAAATACACGCCTCAAAACATGCATGGCTTAAAAGCATCTACGCCATATGTAGTCGTTGAAAAAATATTCATTAAAATATCCACGCCTTAGATAGTTGTTGAAAAAATATTCTTTAGAATATCAACGCCTTGGTCCTTACAAATTCCACGTCTTTAATGATCCTTGAAAAGATATTCTTTAGAAAATTCACGCCATAGATGGTCCTTGAAAAAATGCTCTTTAAATAACGCGCACCTTAGATGGTCATTGAAAAGATATTCTTTCAGAAATCCACGCCGTTATTGGTCGTTGAAAAATATTCTATAATAAAAATTCGGCATTATTGTTCCTTGAAACAATTTTCTTTAAAAAATACACACCTTTTTTGGACACTTTTTGGAAAAAATATTCTCGTTGAAAAAAATATTCTTTAAAAAGAACCACTCCTATTTTGGTCCTTCAAAATATATTCTTTACAAAATCCACGCCTTTAATGGGCCTTGAAAAGATACTCTCTAATAAATCCACGCCTTAGATGGTCTTAGAAAAAAATAATATGACTTAGATGGTCGTTGAAAAGATATCCAAACCATATATAGTCGTTGAAAAAATATTCATCAAAATATCTACGCCATAGATTGTTGTTGAAAAAATATTCTTAAAAAAAATCAACACCTTTATTGGTCCTTACAAAATCCACGTCCTTAATGATTCTTGAAAATATATTCTTTACAAAATTACCGCCATAGATTGTCGTTGAAAAATGCTCTTTAAATAATTCGCACCTCAGATGGTCCTTGAAAAGATATTGTTTTAGAAATCCACAATATTCTTTACACAATTGAAACATATTCTTTACACAATTCACGCCTATATTTGGTCCTTGAAAAGATATTCTTTACAAAATTCACGCCTTTAATAGGCCTTGAAAACATATTCTCTAATAAATGCACGCCTTAAATGGTCTTAGAAAAAATATTCTTCATAAAATACACGCCTCAAAACATGCATGGCTTAAAAGCATCTACGCCATATGTAGTCGTTGAAAAAATATTCATTAAAATATCCACGCCTTAGATAGTTGTTGAAAAAATATTCTTTAGAATATCAACGCCTTGGTCCTTACAAATTCCACGTCTTTAATGATCCTTGAAAGGATATTCTTTAGAAAATTCACGCCATAGATGGTCCTTGAAAAAATGCTCTTTAAATAACGCGCACCTTAGATGGTCATTGAAAAGATATTCTTTCAGAAATCCACGCCGTTATTGGTCCTTGAAAAATATTCTATAATAAAAATTCGGCATTATTGTTCCTTGAAACAATTTATTTAAAAAATACACACCTTTTTTGGACACTTTTTGGAACGATTCACTGAAAAGAGCTTGTGGAATAGTTCAGTAAATTTCATAAAAAAATTATAGTAATAGTTGGTTCCCGAACCTATAAAGCAATTCTGTAACATTTTTGCAGTTATCGACAAATATCGATAAAAGTAAAACACCAATTGTTCATAATATGGCATTACTTAAAACTCAACTAGTTCGTTCGACGTTTTTCACCACAAAAGTAGAATACATGTATTTACATATATGAATGTTACCGACATACGTCGAACGTACAAAATTTCAAGTTGAACAATTTCAACTTTAACAGAACGCATTTTTAATTTTTTCCTTTTATGAAAATAAAAACAAAACAATGAAGAAATATGAAATTTCGAATGGAAACTTAAACTATTTGGATTCATTTAATAATTTTCAAATATTATTTTGCGGTTTGTATTATTCGCTTGAAGATATGGATTCGATGTATGTGGGTAATGCGGCCGTACACAACATTTTGCCATAGTGGGGAAGTTGAATATTTTTGTACGCTCCGTCGTATAATAGGTAACGTTATTAGAATAACATTTTTTGATAATATTGTTGTATGTGTCGATAGGGCTTTATTTACTAGTTTACATTAATAGTTAACTTACCGAATTTCGTTAATTAACGAAAATATAAGCAAATAAAAAATTAAATGTTATTGGTTATCCGTAAAGCGGTGTACACACTAGCACATTTGAATGACACTCTTGCCCAAATCATGTTTGTCATTCATCAGGCAATCTTTTTTCCCACAGTGGGACCTAACCTATTTTCCCCTTATATGTGATTTAAATCTGGTCACTGTAACATTAAACAAAATGACACCTCACAGAAATATCAAAACCCACCGAAGGAAGAGAACAATCCACAACAATCAACCTATCCACAAGAACAAGCACCTCAAAACCGTAACATTAAACAAAATGACACCTCACAGAAATATCAACACCCACCGAAGCAACAGAACAATCCACAACAATCAACCTATCCACAAGAACAAGCACCTCAAAACCGTAACATTAAACAAAATGACACCTCACAGAAATATCAACACCCACCGAAGCAACAGAACAATCCACAACAAAAAGAACAACAGTGTAACCCCCCGCAAGAAGATCACCCTTCACAGCCGTATGAAAACCCACAAGAAAATCAGTTGCATTCTCAGGAAGATCTGTGCAACAATCCCCCCCAAGCAACATCACAGCAACAACAAGAATGCCGCCCACAACAACAGGAAAAACCCATTATTTTAGAATGTACTGAGTACCGGAACAAAATAATAATTAATTAAACAATTTATTGAAATCCATTAATATAATATATAACATGAAGTTTTTTTAGTTGTCTTTTTTTAATTTGTATTTCTTAAATTTTAATATATTATATTTTCTTTTTATCATTCTTAATAAAAACTTAAAAAAATAAAAACTACTAAATATTCTATCAAAAGAGAAAGTCAGATAGGTATATGAAACTTGGTAGAAACATCTTCGATCCTCTTTTCCAAAATGCATACCACAAAGTGGTAGACCTCTTCATTTTCTATTTTCCCTTTTATGGAATTTAAGTCAGGCTACTGTGGACTTAAGAAAAGCTACAAAGGTTCCGGAAAAATTTGGCCCAGAAGCGTTTTCGATGTCCATTTTCATAAAAATATCCTTTAAAATATACACCCCATAGATGGTCGTTGGAAATATTATTTAAAATATACACCCCATAGATGGTCGTTGGAAATATTATTTCAAAATTTACACCCCATAGATGGGTGTACGCCTTAGATGTTCCTAGAAAAAATATTCTTTACAAAATCTACGCCTTAAATGGTCGTTGGAAAAATATTCTTTAAAATATTCACGCCTCATATGGTTGTTGAAAAAATATTCTTTAAAAAGAACCACTAATATTTTGGTCCTTCAAAATATATTCTTTACAAAATCTACGCCTTAAATGGTCGTTGGAAAAATATTCTTTAAAATATTCACGCCTCATATGGTCGTTGAAAAAAATATTCTTTAAAAAGAACCACTCCTATTTTGGTCCTTCAAAATATATTCTTTACAAAATCCACGCCTTTAATGGGCCTTGAAAAGATACTCTCTAATAAATCCACGCCTTAGATGGTCTTAGAAAAAAATAATATGACTTAGATGGTCGTTGAAAAGATATCCACACCATATATAGTCGTTGAAAAAATATTCATCAAAATATCTACGCCATAGATTGTTGTTGAAAAAATATTCTTAAAAAAAATCAACACCTTTATTGGTCCTTACAAAATCCACGTCCTTAATGATTCTTGAAAATATATTCTTTACAAAATTACCGCCATAGATTGCCGTTGAAAAATACTCTTTAAATAATTCGCACCTCAGATGGTCCTTGAAAAGATATTGTTTTAGAAATCCACAATATTCTTTACACAATTGAAACAATATTCTTTACACAATTCACGCCTATATTTGGTCCTTGAAAAGATATTCTTTACAAAATGCACGCCTTTAATAGGCCTTGAAAACATATTCTCTAATTAGATGGTCTTAGAAAAAATATTCTTCATAAAATACACGCCTCAAAACATGCATGGCTTAAAAGCATCTACGCCATATGTAGTCGTTGAAAAAATATTCATCAAAATATCCACGCCTTAGATAGTTGTTGAAAAATTCCACGTCTGTAATGATCCTTGAAAATATATTCGTTACAAAATTCACGCCATAGATGGTCCTTGAAAAAATGATCTTTAAATAACGCGCACCTTACATGGTCATTGAAAAGATATTCTTTCAGAAATCCACGCCGTTATTGGTCCTTGAAAAATATTCTATAATAAAAATACGGCATTATTGTTCCTTGAAACAATTTTCTTTAAAAAGTACACACCTTTTTTGGACCCTTCAAAAAATATTTCTTATATATTGGACCCGTTGGTCAACTGCTCCTGGTAGCTTCCCCAATTTAACATCCTTGTTGCACGGTCGTGTTGGTGACAACATTGCAGAAGATACAGATGAGGAATCATCGACATAAACGCCCACGGCTGGTATTGGGGAAGCTGGTCGTATATTTTTTCTCCTGAGGTGCGTGGAACATAATCAATTCCCGAATACTGCAACATAACCATTTGTGCAAAATGATTTTACAATTCTCGTAGCAGAAACAATGGCGCCATATGGTGGTTGACGATAAACAAAAACTAATATGGTTCATATGAACGATTCACTGAAAAGAGCTTGTGGAATAGTTCAGTAAATTTCATAAAAAATTATAGTAATAGTTGGTTCCCGAACCTATAAAGCAATTCTGTAACATTTTTGCAGTTATCGACAAATATCGATAAAAGTAAAACACCAATTGTTCATATTATGGCATTACTTAAAACTCAACTAGTTCGTTCGACGTTTTTCACCACAAAAGTAGAATACATGTATTTACATATATGAATGTTACCGAAATACGTCGAACGTACAAAATTTCAAGTTGAACAATTTCAACTTTAACAGAACGCATTTTTAATTTTTTCCTTTTATGAATGTTCACGTTCGTGAAATGGCTATGTTTGGAACACCCTGTGTTTTTAATGTCAAACCATCACAACTCGGGTCGATCTGGTGACAATGGTGGGCAGCTTGGGACTTTTTTTGTTGGATGCTCAAATGGCGTACTAGTTGGAATTAAACTAGCGAATAATAGTTTTTTTTTATTATAAAATTTGGCCACTCGTTGTTGTATAGTTGAACAGAACGAACGTCTGTAAATAAATTTTGTTATTTTTATTGAAAAGTCGGTCGTTTTCGAAATTATTATTAAAAAATATAAATAAATTTTAGGAAAGTGTTTTTTTCCAACTTCCCGAAAATAAAAATAAAAGTGTTTTTATTTATTTGAAAGTTTGTGCCTGATTGCCGTCGTTGTTCCCGCTGTGCTCCACCGGTGATTTTTTTGATTGTTGTTGGGATTTTGCCCAAAAAGTTTTGAAACAAAACATCGTCCTTCGAGCCGGATACGGAGTACGAGGAAATTTTTCGATTCATATTGTTGAATTTTGGGCGAAAATCAGGTAAATAATATTTTTCTGGGATAATATAATTAATTTTGATAAAAAAATAATCATAATTGCAAATTTGCAACATTTTTCAAAAATTATTATTTATCCCATTTTATGTGTAGAAAGTGTTGATCTGGCAACGCCGTCACAGCTGATCGTCGCTTTTACAGATAACACTAACAACAAACAGTGGATTACTCGTTGATCTTCTTCTTGTTTGTTAGTTTTTGTTATTCTTTTTTTCGCGTTTGCCTATTATTTGCAAAATTTACATTTCTTTTATTTATTGTAAATAAATAAAAAATCGTAGTTTTATAAAAAAATAAATAAACAAAAAAATAAATATTCTAGTGAAAGTGGTCGTCCTCAGTGTTTTTTGAAAAGTTATTTAAAATTTGAAAACTTTTTGGCAAATTGGCAAAAAGGACGGACGGACACCTGTAAAAAATTTTTTTGGAATAATTTTTTTTATTAAAAGTGAATTTTATCATTGCTAAACGATAAAGTGTTTAATTTTAAAATAATCCAATTTGTTTTGCTGTTTCTCATTGGTGTTTGGTGCGTATTTTGCATTTTTTGATTATTATTCATATTTTCTTTCATTGTTGCTGTCCATTGTTTACATTGTTGACAGCTGTAATATACGTGAAGAGGAGACTTGTAATAACAAGGTGACTCGTCCTTCTTTTATAAAATTCCAATTGTAGGTGCATTTATTGTTTGATTTAATTGTATTTTTTTGGTTATTGGCCATTTTTAAAAATACAGTGAATAATTTTCACATACAAAATCTAACATTTGTCCTAAATTGGGTAAAATAGCGAATTTTTATAATCTTGAAACACGTTTTTGGTAATATTTTGGTTGAAATTGTAAGACTTATTGAAGGAAAAGATGGCAGATTCCAAGTTTTTGCTCAAATTTAAGGCTCTTGCGACACTGTTATTGGATTTTGAAAATGAATATAATGCCATAACACCAGGTGAACTTACTATGTTCACTATGGAGCCTCGAAAAGTTAAACTTAACCGACTTTGGTCTAGGATAAATGAATCCTATGAGAATGTTTGTGTTGAGTGTAGTGCATCTAAAGAAAGGGAAGAGGCATCACAACTTTATAGACAATGTAAGGAAGCATATATGAGTTGTGCAGCGCAAATGGGCGAATTATCTCAGTCTTTTGTTGAACAGTCCGCTATGTCGTCTACAATGGCTAGCCCTAATCATATACCAAGGGCAGAAAGATTGGAATTTTCTTTTGCTGACCATCGTCTGCGTTTGCCTCCGTGCACCACAGAAATATTTCACGGCGATTATTTGTCATGGCCGTCATTTAGAGACATGTTTAAGGCAGTTTATATTGATTGTAGATCAATCACCCCGGTAGAAAAGTTGTTTTATTTGCGTCAAAGCACACAAGGGGAAGCTTTAGAAATTGTTAAAAAATCTCCTTTAACAAATGATGGTTTTGAAAATGCCTGGACAAATCTGAAAGATCGGTATGAAAATAAAAGAATTTTGGTAAACAGTCAATTGAAAATACTTTTCAGTCTAGAGTCAATAAAAAATGAGTCTGCTGGAGAAATAAAACGACTTCAAAGGGATATTAATAATTGTATTACGGCTTTGAAGTTACACCAGGTGAATATAGAAAGATGGGATCCAATATTTGTGTTTTTATGCTCCACTAAATTACCAACTAACACCTTATCGCTTTGGGAGCAAACGGTTAGTAATAAAACCGAGATAAGCAAATGGTGTGATCTTGATAGTTTCCTTACGGCCAGATTTCAGTCACTGGAGACTGTATATGATTTAAAGCATACTGAAGATGCTAAACCTAGTGGAAACAAAAATCCCCACGACGATTCTCGATCAAGCAGAAAATTTAAATCTTACCAGGTGAACGTAAATCAAAAATCTTGTTTTGTATGTTCGCAAGATCATTGGTTGAAATCTTGTCCACAGTTTTTAAAGATGAGTCAAGAACAAAGGTTTATTGTTATAAAGCGAAACAATCTCTGCCTAAACTGTTTCAGTAATAACCATAAACTTAGTCAGTGTACCAAAAAAAATTAGTTGCTCAAAATGTCGTTTAAAGCACCATACCCTTTTGCATAGAGAGTCTAAACCATCAGAGTCTATTGCTATTGCGAATTCTGATGCCCAGCCTAGCACTAGCAGGCAAATTGCTTCGAGCTCTTCTAGTAGTGGACCGACAGTGCAGAATTGCTTTGCAGCTACTCGAAGACAGGTTCTCCTGGGAACGGCCATTGTTCAAATTGAGGTAAATGGAATCATATTTTCATTTAATTGATTCGGGTTCTCAGGCCACATTTATTTCCGCAACGACAGCTTTAATTGATTTCAGGTCAAAATGATGCATTAGCTCAAAAACAATGTACATTTGTTTTGAGATCACATTTATTTCTAGTTTGGTTTTACCACGTAGAAATTACAACGCTTTAGCCGACCCAAAGTTTGCTTGATCAGGTCGATCTTTTGAATAGGAGGTGATATTTAGGTTCAAATTTTACTGAATGGTGTGCAACGAAATGTTTTAGGTTCTCTTGTGGCACAAGAAACTATTTTTGGTTGGGTTTTAACAGGCCCAATTTGGAATGCAAACCCGGGGACTTTTACGACTTGTGTCTCTTTTTGTACGGCTGTAGAGGTGGATAAGATTTTAGAAAAATTTTGGAAATTAGAAGAGCCACCTAAAATCTCAGAATACAGCGCTGAAGATGAATATTATGAAGAGGTTTATAAGAAAACTACTATGAGATTATCGGATGGAAGATACGTGGTTTCTTTGCCTTTCAAGCCTCAGTTTGCTGATGGAAACAGTTTGGGGGTTTTAAGAACAAGAGCCTGTCGACAATTTTTGAGAAATGAGATGTCATTGTCCAAAAAACCGGAATTCAAGTCCATATATGATAATGTTTTGGAGGAATATGTGACACTCGGTCATATGATGGAGGTTACCCATAGTCTAGAAGATGTGTCCACCTTTTATATGCCGCATC
>NW_026881143.1:0-10743 GCF_032173495.1 Musca vetustissima | reverse complement strand
ATGGGACCGATATACATGGACCGATATATCCCAGCTTCGAACTTGATCTGCCTGCAGACAAAAGATAAACCTGTGCAAAATTTCAGCACCCTATCTCAGCACCCTAAGATAGCGTGATACAACAGACGAACATTATTCTTAGAATTTTACCCTGATCAAAAATATATATACTTTATAGGGTCGGAAATGAATATTTCGATGTGTTGCAAACGGAATGACAAAATTAATGTACGCTCCATACTATGGTGGAGGTATAAAACGTAAACACACACTACATTTTGCACACAATATCTCTGGCCTTATCACTCATTGTTGGGAAGGATTCGATATTCTCTAATTCCACTGTTATACGAATAAATTATTTTTCTGTATGAGTGCTGTATGAATTAGTGATAGGAATAGATGAAACGGAAGGAGGAGACTATTAGTTATTACAATTTATGGCCAGAAGTATAAGAATCTCCAAATATCAGTATATTTTATTGTTCGTAAAAATAGGGCTACCTATATAAATTTTTTCGATGAGGTATTTCTGCTCTGTAAACCTGAAATGGCATATTACAGACACTTTAGTCAGAAAATGCGTTTAGAACCTTCATAATATTACACTGCTGGGTTTTTAATTATTTTTTTAAAAACGGTTTTTAGTTTTTCGAGTTTGGGGTGGATTTTTAAATAATACGTACTGCTTATAACGTGAACTTCTCGATGTATTGATTTTCACTCTTCAGCAATGCTTTTCCAAATTTAGCTTTGATATATAATCCAAAAACAACAACATCATACTCCATGTGGCATAACTGTCAAATTGATTTTTTTGCATTAGGTTTAGAACTTGCTATTATTTCGACCAACAATATATGACAGAAAGCTTTGACTATCTTCCTGTCATATATTTTTGGTCGAAAATCAAGCAAATTTTCTTAAAACTCCGTTTGAATTGGATTAATTTTTCACATGGTTGTTTTCTCACAAAGTCAAAGTCTCAAAAATCAACCAATAATATGTTCATATTTATAGTATTTATACCATGGTTTTTCGTTACCTGCTGGTTTTGCTCTTCTTACCAGTCGCTGCAGTTCTATCACAAGTGACAGTGTCCTCAATTTTAATGATTCAAAGTGAAGACAAGTAGATAAATGTTTCATTTCGCTAGCATCAGTACAATTGCGTCCGATATTGATAACTATGGATATTATATTCAGAAACATCGATTTTAACAGCCCGAGATTGCTTCTGGGCCGATGGAGGCTTTGGATGGCCTCAATCAATTTCTCTAATAGAGGGTCTTTTTGGAGTTCATGATGGTGTTTTGGACAGCTTCACTTCTGTTGTTATATGTGTTTTACCTAGCGGTCTTCGGTGTTGCCCTCGTTCTCTCTAATTCTTCTAATCTAGAAAAAGACTTCGTTGGACACATATTACATATTATTTCTGGCTACACTTGGAAGGCTGTCTAAACCTACTACCCAAGGATATATTCATCTTCAGTCTCCTTCATGTGAAATGCTTTCCCGTTTTTTGAAAGCAGTGTCGTGTTTAGTAGAGAAAAGATCCCGAACATGTATTAAGTTGGGAAATCGATGTCCAATCCCCTTGCTATGAGCCTTGATTTCTGTAGCAGAGGAATGTCTATTTCATCGCATTAATTTGCTCCCGTGACAATCTTTTTACCAGATACCTGAGGACCTCGTTGACGAACGAAAGTGAATCATGTTCCAAGATTATGTTGTGAGTTACTTCTTTGATCTCTTGTTCAAGTTTGATAAGTTTATGGCAAGTATTTCAGACGAATCCGTCAGTTCTTCATAATACCCAATCATAAGAAATTTATTAATGCATATAAATAAAAGGTCTTCTGGGCAAGGACTGGGTAAATGTTAAAAAACAGTAAACATACACATCCCTACAAACAAATACCACACTGAAGTTAAAAAGGACGATGAAAACATACGAACATCGATTAATAGTATATGCGTGATAGAAATATCGGTTTTAGACTTTGGACCAAATCCCTTTCAGAAAATTTGTAGTCGATTTACAAATGTCCGTCCGTCTGGCCGACTGGTGCGCACAATAACTCTCGAAGGGAATAACCGATTTCATCCAAACTGCGAAGATGAAGAATACAAGTCCACTTCCCCCCACAAAATGGCCAAAATTGAGCAAAACGTTAATATTATAAATCATCCCGCAAAACCTATTATCTTTATCATGTCCAGATGAAGTCCAAAGATGGAGACCATTGGTCTACTGCTTCTGGTACCTCCCCCACAAAGGCTCAAAATTTTCGATGTTTACAAATCCAATATCAGGCGAATGCTCGATTTGAACCACAATTTGAATATGATATTATCTTTACAAAGACCAGATCAAGTCCGAACCCAAAATACAAAATTGGTGCTAATTCGTTTGAAAAAAGGTATCCAATATCCCCAAACTATCGAATTCTGGGGGTACCTTCACCACATTATGGTGCAGGGTATAATAACATGTAATAACCCAATAGAAGATATAAAGGTTTTATAATTAAGATTATTTTGGATTATTAATATACTCGCCAAGGGCTTTCATTCCCCTACGGGATTTTGCACCTCAGACTATGAACTCAAAATTGTAATTAGTCATAATAAACGAAATCAATGCGGCTAATATGGGGACTACGACATTGTTAATAGTCTCCCAGTATGTTTTTACAAAATTACAGACACAAAGGTTGAGAAAAACTGTATTGTATCCCGAACCTCTGGGCTATGCAAAATATTGGCGAATATTACAAATTTTCTGGCAAATAGTATTCAGTTTTTTCAGACCAGAACCATCAACATATATAAAATGTGGAGGTCACATATATACTGAAACCAGTGAGCGGAGCAGTATAGTCGGACGGGGCCGATCATACGATACCCTACACAACTATCACGGAACTCAAATTTTCTGCGGATGTATATTCCGAGCCTGGGCTATATTTCGTGATATTTGCACCCTCTTGCCAGCACCTCTTCCTCACACTGACATATTTTCCAAATATTACGAGTATTCAGTACAGCTATTGTCCAGATTCCCTTCACAGTGGGTTGTGTTGTGATGTTCGGCTTTCATTTGCAGTCTATAGATCGACTTAAAAAATAACACAAAAAATTATCACCCAAAATTATAGGCGTTGTCCTTGTCCATAACTGGAACCTCATGGAACATTTTAAAGCGACCAGCGCTATAGTTCCGCTCTATAGAGTGATAATGGGTTACTAAATAATATACGAATACGGAAATACCAGTAAATATTTAGGCGTAACTCCCACATCCGAGCACATACAACAATATAATTGGTATTAATTTAAAGGTCAACCACTCCTCTTGGATATAATATAAACTTCTCGGGTCTATGTTCTTCAGGGGTAAATATATATGCCATAGAATATAAATTTTGTCATTCTTCACACAAAAGTCAGGGTCCATTTGACCCGCTAAATATTGGCCGATCTTTAAGAAAACACGCATGCTTATTCTTTGGCCTGATCCCCTTCTCCATGGACAATTTCATGATGTTCGGGCCATTATTGCGGCCTCTGGAGCGACCAGAAAAACCGACAAAAAACAATAGGGGTCTTCATTGGCCAGAACCCATCCTACATGCAAAATTTCGTGAAGATTGGTCCATAACTGTGGCCTGTATCGTGTTTACAAATTATAATGGACAGACGGACGGACGGACACGCATGTCTAGATCGACTCAGCTAGTCGAGATATGACGATCGGTATACTTAAAGATGGGTCTAGGACCAATATTTCGCGGCGTTACAAACTCTTGGACCTGCACAAAGCTTTAATACCCTGACAACATCGTTGTGTAGGGTATAAATATCCTGAGATACCATTCATATCCACCGAGAACCAGGAATCAAAAATTACAGCCATATCGATTGAAAAGTAACCCTGTACCATAAAAATACATAAAAATATGTGGAACCATTATATAGGGGCTAAGTTAAACACTGAGCCTATAATAAGAATAATCTGCAATTTTTTTTATCCCCTAAGCACCTTTGAGCGAAATTACAGTCACTTCCTTTAGAAAATGAAAATAAATAAACTATGACCGGACCTGCACTGCCGAATTGTAGCTAAGAAGCTACTTCGTTTGGGAAATGCGCCTACTTTTTTGGGAAATCTGACTATAATCGTCAAATACCTAAAATGGTACGGCCCACCTTTATGAGAGGACTATGTCAAAAAAATTTCCTAAATTGTAATATTACCATAGGTGGATAAATATTTCGGATTGACAAGGTATTATACTGGCCATTACGACAACTTTTTATACCGAACGATTTGTACGAACTAATAACATTCCAAATATCTGATATTGATAACAAAAATTAATAAATCTTCTTTTTCTTTGAATCCCAATTGCAAGTATTTTACAATATCATATTGTTATTGTAGCTAGTGGATATAAAGTTTAAGCCTAAAAGTATGCACAAAATGTTTTACAACAATTTTTCAATTTAACGAAGAGCTTTTTTTAATATCGCTTTAGCTTTTAATATCAATTGAGCTTTATTAGTTTAAAGAGTAAACAAATAGTCTATATTCCACTCAAGATCATCCTCTCTGTTTCTTAGTGCCATGCGTATTCTCAATGCCACCTCTCTTGAGTGAGAATTAAAAAGCTTTTCTTTGCGCTCAAACTCTTAATACAAACTATATAGCGGTTCATATTACAAGCTCGATACCGGTTTAACTCTCGCTTTCATTTCATTGTTGGGCTTTATTAAAACCAACACACACACTCACATACCCACAGAAAATAAACTTTATTGTGGCACCGATGTATGTCTGTATCGTTGGCTATGAATCGGTCAGCTGTTTCTGCTCCCCCTATTCCGTTAACAAACGGCAATGAACTGCTTGTGTCAGTCTGTCGTTCGTTTCGTTTTCTTGTTCTCTTCGTTTCGATTTTCGCATTTAACTGAAGAAACGCTTACGGTATTTTGTTTTCTTCTTTTGTTTGAAGTTTGTGTTTCTCTTTTTCGTCTATTTTTTGTTACTTATTCTTCTTTTGTTAATATTGTTATTGTTGTTGTGAGCCGTTGGTCAAAATTAAGACGTCGTCGTAAGCAAGGCAATGCATTTGTATGGTTTTCATTAATTTTGTTGTTGCTGGTGTTGTTTAGGTTATTTTTTTACTTTTTCTTTAGTTGATTTTAGCCGTAGTCGGGTGGTTAAATTATTGCACTATGGGTTAAATTGATTCAAATAACAACAATTATATACAATAGAGATCGAAGACTTTTCTAAAAACTTTTATATAAACGAGATACATTTTTAAGGACAACAATCTATTTACATGCTTTTTTATCCTCTAAGAAAAGGAAATGCCAATTTACAGACACTTAGGTTGAAAAAATCCTCTAGGTCCCCATGGTTTCTAAAAATCATTTTCTTGTTAAATTTTCTGTTCATGTTAAATTGTAAACAAAGTACTGGTTGCATTTATGATCCGAACTGGGTGAAATTTGGCACGCTGATCTATTTGGCCCAAGGTCGAAATTGAAATTGGGAAACATCGGTTCTGATTTAGATATAGCTTCCATATATATTTTCGTCCGATTTAATGTAAATGGTGTACCAGAGCCCCTATATATCTTTCGATTTGCACGAAATTTGCCACAATGTGCTGAATTAGATCTAGAATGATGTGTGTTAAGTTTACTGAAAATCGGTTCAGATTTAGATATACTTACTTTCTTTACTTACTTAGCTGGCTTGTTACAAAGATTTCCAAGCGCGTCGGTCTTGTGTGCAAGTCCACTAATTTGGAAGTCCACGTTCCAAGATGTTGTTTTCTACTTGGTCTTTCCATCTAATTCGTGGCCTTCCCCTTCTACGGGAACCATCAGTAGGCTCGTTTTTATATGGCTTTTGAGTTGGGGCATTTTCATTAATCCGCACAACATGGCCTAGCCACCGTAGTTCCTGCAGCTCAATACGACTGACTATGTCGATGTCCGCGTATAAATTGTAAAGCTCGTGGTTCATTCGACGCCGATATTCACCATCGACGCAGATCGGTCCGTAGATCTTTCGGAGAATTTTTCTTTCAAACACCCCAAGAGCTGCCTCATCTGCTTACGCAAGTACCCATGCTTCTGATCCATATAAAAGCACGGGTAGTATCAGCGTCTTGTAAAGTTTGAGTTGGGTCTGGCGGGAGGGGGCTTTGTTTCTAAAGTGCTTACTTAGACCATAGTAGTATCTGTTGGCCATCACAATCCTTCTCCGAATTTCAAAACTGATGTCATTCGTTTTATTTATGGCGGTACCAAGGTATATAAAGTCTTTAACTAACTCGAAGCTGTAGTTCTCAAGTTCCACAGTTGGTCCGAGTCTACTGGACGCCTTGCGCGTTAATACCATCAGCTTGGTTTTCTCGCCGTTAACTGCCAGACCCACTTTGGCAGACTCCTTTTCAATTTGTTCAAAGGTGGCTGTGACCGCTCGCAATGTTCGACCCATTATATCGATGTCATCGGCGTAGGCGAGTAACATGTGTTGTTTGGTGTAAAAAATATCGCACAAAATATCATGTTCGAAATCTGGCATGAAGTACTGAATTAAGTCTAAAATGATGTGTGCTTAGTTTCGTAAAAATCGGTTCAGATTTAGATATAGCTCCCATATACATTTTCATCCGATTTATTGTAAATTGTGCACTAAAGACTTAAAGTTTGTTTGATTTACACACACTTTTGTACAATGCAACGAAGTTAATATAAACAAGTACAAAAGTGTCAGTCGGTGTTGCCGATAGATATATATCCTCACTGGTTTGCGGATGAGTTCTTAATAAATGCAATATAAGGCGAATGGAATGCCCAAAAATGTTGACCATTTTTGTGGGAGGTACCAGAAGGAGTGGACCAATGGGTCCTATCTTCAAACTTGATCTGGGCTTGATAATGATAATAGGTTGTACAAAGTTTCGTTAAAATCGGACATTCCATTAGCATGATATTGGAATTATAAATATTGAAAATTTTGATCCTCTGTGGGGGAGGTTCCAGAAGGGGTGGACCAATGGGTCTCATCTTCCTACTTAATCCAGGTTTGGTAAAGATAATAGGTTGTACAAAGTTTCGTTAAAATCGGATAGTCCGTCTGCATGTTATTATAAAATTAATTTTTAGCACAGTTTTGACCTTTTTGTTGGGGGGAGGTACCAGAAGGAGTGGACCGATATTCCCCATCTTTGAACTTAAACTAAGTTTGGAAGAAAAATTAAGATGTGCAAAGTTTGGATGAGATCGATTATTCCCTTCGAGAGATATCGTGCGCTCCAGCCAGAAAGACGGACAGACGGACATGTGTAAATCAACTCCAAATATTCAGAAACGGATTTGGTCCAAAGGAACATGGGGTCTAAAACCAATATTTCGATGAAGCACATTTTCACCGTATCAAAGAGTATATACCCTCATTAGCCATAGGGCTGAGGGTATAATTAATCGCTTGTAAATGTCGTGGAAATCGGTTCAGAGTTAGATATAGCTCTCATATATATATATATATATATATATATATATAAAAGAGCTTAGTGTTAAGTGAGTGAGTGACTGACTGAGAGATCATCGCCCAGACGAAACGGCTAAAGCTAGAAGCTTGACATTTTGAGTGTGGGTTGGTGTGTAGGTGTGAGATAAGGCTGGGTTTTTGGAAATTCGAACTAGAAGGGTACGAAAAGTACTAAAATGTACCAAATATGGTACCCTTTGTATTAGGCGAACGGGAAGAGCTAGAATTCTGAAATTTGGAATGTGGGTCACTGATGTAAAGTTAGGAAGATGTACAAAAGCGTTTTTGGAAATTCGTACTAGAACGGTACGAAAAGTACTAAAAAGGTACTAAATGTGATACCATTTGTATTTGGCGAACCGGTACAGCTAGAATTCTGAAATTTGGATTGGTGGTCGCTGAGTGTAGGATAGATGTACCAACGGGTTTTAGGAAATTCGAACTAGAAGGGTACGAAGAGTACTGAAATGTACTTAATTTTGTACAATTTCGTAGCATGTGAATTGATAGAGCTAAAAACTTGAAATTTGGAATGCGAATTAGGGATGAGATGTAGAGTCTATTTAAGGAGATGGTTTTGAAAGGGTGTACTCATGTGTACGAAAAGTACTATTTGATACTATATTTGGTACAAATTTAATGTGGAGATACAAATCGAGCTGGAGTCCTGAAATTTGAAATTAACATTACCGTCGGAGTGTAGGATTTGGAATGTGCGTAGATTTGGAATTTTTTTACCCAGTTTCAGTAATTTATATTCATGGGTACTAAATGGTACTAAATTTGGTACAATTTGAATTTTATGCGAACCAATAGAACTAGAATCATGATATTTGGAGTCAGGATAACTGTTGGGGTGTAAGATCGAGATATGTAGGAAGTTTTAAAAATTTTTACTAATGTGTACTAAATTTGGTACAATTTGAATTGTGGTGAACCGATAGAGTTGTAATCCTGAAACTTGGATTTAGGGTCACTGTGGGGTTGTAGGGTTAGGGTAAGTTGGAGGTTTTGGAAATTCATACTACTGTGTACTAAATTTGGTACAATTTGGATTGTGAGTGAACCAATAGCGTTGGAATTCTGAAACTTGGAATTAGGATCACTGTGAAGTGTAGGTTTGGGTTAAGTAGGAAGTTTTGGAAATTCGTACTACAGTGTACAGTCATTATGGGGGTGTAGGATCGAGGTATGCAGGAAGTTTTGTTGAAAGTAGAAGGGTACGAAAAGTACTAAAATGTACCAAATAGATGGATTTGGGTGAACGGAGAGAGCTGGAAACCCATAATTTTGACTAATGGTTGATGTTTGAATATAGAATTGAGATATGGAAGCATAGTACCTATGTGTACTAAATAGTACTATATTTCGTACAACCTGATTACGTGTGAACGGATAGAGCTGGACTCTCGAATTTTTTAATTAAAATTACTGTTGGGGTGTAAGATTGATCATTATAGAAACAAAAAGTACTAAATGGTACCGAAAAGCTTACAAATGTATGAACGGATAGTGCTGTATTCAGAAATTTTGAATTAATATTACAGTTTGAGTGCAGAATTGAGATATGTCGGTAAGTTTTTAAAATTCGTCATTATGTGTACTAAATGTTAAAAAAAACTTGCTACAATTTTGATTCGAGTTAACAGATAGAGATAGTAAACGTAAATTTGTAATTAAAATTACAAGATTAAGAAAGTATTGGAATTTCGTACTTATGGATACGAGAATACCTAATTGGTACTAAATAATAATAATATTTGGACTTAAAAATACGGTTGGAGTGTAGGATGAGGTAGAGGAGGTAGTTTTTAAAATACGTAATTATGTGTACTAAATGGTACTAAGTTTAGTACAATTTAGATTTGAGTAAAAGGATAGCAAAGGATTGAGATAGTGTTGGAAATTCGAACTCAAGAGTACGAAAAGTACTAAATATGGTACAATATGGATCTATGTGAAGAGATAGGGCTGTTATTCTGAAATTAATGAATAAAATTACTGTTTCAGTGGGAAATTGAGGCAGTTTTAGAAACTCATACTTACGTCTACGAACAATAATAAATTCTTACCTATGAGTATGAGAATTACTAAATGTGTACTAAATTTGAAACAATTTGGATTTGGTTGAATCTTGAAATTTGGAACTTATATTACTGTTGAAGTGTAGTGTTGAGCTATGGAGACAACTTTGGAAACTCGAATTTATGTGTACCAATAGTAAATAGAGTAGAAAATTTACTAAATTTGGAATAATTTGAATTTTGGTAACGGAAAGAGCTGGAAACCTAAAATTTAGAATGTTGGCCATTGACAGAGAGTTAGAAAGAAGGACCAAAGGGTTTTTGGTACTAAATTTAGTGGAGGTGACGGTATAGAGGTAGTCTTGAAAATGTATACTTATGTGTTCGAAAAGTTCTAAATGGAATTACATGTGGAACCTGTACGTTGTTGCTAAAGTGTGGATTTCGGAAAATAGTGCTTATGTGTATGAAGAGTACTTAATGGTAATAAACTTGATATTAAATGTAGGAATAGAGGTGGAATTCAGAGCTATAGTACAACTAATTATACGGTATTCACCATTTCCATATGAAATATTTTTTTTATTCTTTTTCCGCATACGAAGTAGCGGGTACTTTGCTAGTATATATATATATATATATATATATTTCGTCCGATTTTAGGTAAATGGTGCACCAAACTCCTAATGTTTGACACAAAAATGTTCACAGGGTATAAAATTGAGACTAGAATGACGTTATTGCGAACGGGTGTCTGATTGGGATTAAATTTTGAATAGTGCGGCATACTGAATAGCGTGTACCAAGTTTGCTTTTAAACGATTAGTCCCATTCACAAACACAAACGACTCTAAATCTGTCCGAAGAAATACAATTTAGCATATTTTTCAGAAAACCCACTGTATGTTGATGTTAGTCGGCTAAGTAAAGATCACATATTTAAGTTTCTTTAATTTCATGTTGGAATACATATTTAGAATAAACCCAAAGTGCTGAAGGGTATCATATAGCCGGTCCAGTCCGACTTTACTACTTTCCTTACTGGCTTATCACCTGAGAAAATGGTATACAGACTATTTTGATGGGGGGCTATGACAAAGCATGAATTTATATTGACCGATCACAATGAAAACAGCTAGATCCC
>NW_026881142.1:0-10973 GCF_032173495.1 Musca vetustissima | reverse complement strand
ATGCAATTTATCCTAAATATGTGTGTACGTTCCAATTTTGTTTGGCCCACACGTCTATTCGGTATTTGATTGCATGCATTATATTCATGCTGAATATCCTTAATAACAATATAGACCACACACGCACACACACATACACAATCAGGCAACATTCTCGACCTTGATTGAATTTCGACAATAGAAAGCAATTCAATTAGGCAATGAATGCAATTTGCAACATGGGGGATCTTTACTTTAGATGTGGTTTATGACCCACCACATCGCAGGAGAACCACCAACCCTTTCACATGATGGATATAAACGCACACACACTCGCATTCACCACATTTGTGTTGGCCTAAATATTTAATTTTAAATTTATAATCGAAAATTTATTTAGATCCCCTACGAAACAATTTTCTGATTTTGATGTGAACGTAAAATAGATGTGTGTGTACTAGAATGTGCATATGTATAGGTAAGTGATTTCCTTTTGTATGTGTGTGTGTGTATTTTGTATTTGTTTTGGGATTTTTATCAATTTCCAATTATGCAAATCAACTCTTAAAACTAAAAATTAAATTATGAATGTTTTGCAACTAAATTCGGTATTAACATGTGTGAGGGTGTATGTATTTATATGTTTGTTTGTAGGAGTGTGTGTGTTAGAATATATTACTGCCATGATATCATATTACTAATCATAATGTAAAATTCGGGCGAAATTTATGAAGAGCCTGAGGAAAAGACAAACCTCAAATGCACATTTTCACATTCAGTAATTAGGGAATTTTTATTTGTGTGAGCATTTGTGTGGATGTCTCGATATGTTTGTCCTGACATTAGAATTAATTGAATGTAATAATTTTGTGAATATTATAATAAATATATAAGGGATAAGGGTTGCCACAGGTCAGATATATGGATCTTTTAACAATATTCGGGATGTATAAAATAATATTATGTAGAATATTGGAAATTTTTCAGTTATACCACCCTATCTCATCACAGCATATTCTGCTAGGACTAGACTGAAACTAGAGGAAAGTTCAGTGCTGGATGATGTCTACAATATTCACACATAGCTCTTGACCTCATTATCTCCATTAAGGAAATTGAACCCGAGTCCCTCGGAAATTTTACTTTTTTCGAACTTCTGGCAGAAATTTGTAATTATGTAGTCAAAAGAACCATCCCATATTCAGTAATGACGATGACTTGGCAACCCCCTATTATTATTATAATTTAAATTTCTAAATGTTCAAATCAACTCATCTGCAAAACATTAGTGCCCGTTTAAACAAATATTTTATCAGGGGAGAAAAAAATAAAATTAAATTATATATTAGTGAGCAGATTAAAGAATGCTGAATACGAAAAAACTCTATACATTCAGTAACAACAACATAGACTAGTGGTGAAACAATACATACAGCAAATATAATTACTTTTGATATCATTAAATTTAAATGATATTTGAATTAATGTATGGAAAAAACATTTTTTTTTCATTGTTGTAACAATGAAAAACCAGTAAGGAAAGTAGTAAAGTCGGACTGGGCCGACTATATGATACCCTTCACCACTTTGGGTATATTGTACATATGTATCCTTACAATTGCAATGTTCCTTCGAAGTAACGTACTCATGTCTTTCTGCAACCTGTGGTAAATTTAATTCCAGTCGGGCATATTTAGAGTAGTCTGCGTACTATGGAACAAATTTATGAAAAACGATTTATAGCACAATTGATACACGCTATTCGGTATGCTGCACTGTTAAAAAAGTAATTTAAACCAGATACCCGTTCGAAGCTATGGCTGCATCTGAACCAATTTCAACAAAACGCAATAACGTTATTTAAGTCTCAATTTGATACATTGTTCGAAATTTCGTGTTATTCAGACAAACATTAGGAGTGTGGAGAGCCATTTCTGTAAAATTGGACGAATATATAAATATGTGAGAGTTATATAGTTATATATAAGTTATATAGTTACCACACATCATTCAAAACACAATTCAAAACGCTTTGACAAATTTCGTGCAAATCCAAGAATATGTAGGGACTTTGGTGCAGCATTTACATCTGAACCGATTTTCACGAAACTTAATACACACCATTCTAGACTCAATTCAGTACGCTATGCCAAATTCCGTGCACATCGAGAGATATATAGGGACTTTTGTGCACTGTTTGCCTAAAATCGGACGAGAATATATTTGGGAGCCATATCTAAATCTGAACCGATAAACTGATATACATGTTCTAGACTTAATTCAGTACGCTATGCCAAATTTCGTGCAAATCGAAGCATATATAGGCACTTTGGTGCACTATTTACCTTAAATCGGACGTAACTATATATGGGAGATATATCAAAATCTGAACCGATTTTAACGAAATTTGGCACACGTCGTTCTAATTTAGTTCAGTACGCTGTGCCAAATTTCGTGCAAATCGAAAGATATAGAGGGACTTTGTTACACCATTTACCTTAAATCGGACGAAGATATATATGGGAGCTATATATATCTGAACCGATTTTCACGAAACTTAACACACATCATTCTAGACTTATTTCAGTACGCTATGCCAAATTTCGTGCAAATCGAAAGATATAGAGGGACTTTGTTACACCATTTACCTTAAATCGGACGAAGATATATATGGGAGCTATATATATCTGAACCGATTTTCACGAAACTTTGCACACATCATTCTAGACTTAGTTCAGTACGCTGTGCCAAATTTCGTGCAAATCGAAAGATATATAGGGACTTTGGTACACCATTTACCTTAAATCGGACGAAGCTATATATGGGAGCTATATCTAAATCTGAGCCGATTTTTCCCAATTTCAATAGGGTTCATCCTTGGACCAAGCAAATGAGCTGTGCCAAATTTCATCCAATTAGAATCATAAATGCGACCTGTACTTTGTTTACAATTTAACATGGACAGACAGACGGACGGACTCAAGCTCAATTGTCCAACCTGAGTTTCTGTAATTTGGGTTTTCAACCAACTAAACAACCAACTAGAACACAATCACCATCTTTAGGAATTTTGAATACACACCACATGATCGAGGATATAAATAATTGGATTTTTTCGTTGAAGTTAATCAGTGATACGATTTTCATTTCCCAGAATGATTTTCATTTCCTAGAATGATGTTCATAATAGTAGTAGTCATACGAAGTGAAGCTTAATGTAAACAGCAGTGAACGCCGTCGGTGCTAATGAAATTTGTCGGTTTGCAGATGGAGAGGGTTATGGGAGGTGGTCTGATCCACGTCTCCATGTACATAACGACTGATTGCAGTACTTCTGAACGTCGCTCTATTATTGACCATAGAGAAGCCGAGCCATCTCTTTAGAGAACTTCCCATCCCCTCCTTAAGTTGGAATAGCAGAAAGGAATTTTTTATGCTTGTTGAATACCCGACATGATATCTGATTTATCAGTAATCTAAGTCCATATAGAAATGACAGTAGATTAGGCGCGGAGTAAAGAAGGATACAAGAAATATATTAGCAGCGATTAAGTCAAAAACGATTATAGGAACCTAGACGCGTTTTATAACGCAACGGCGAATATCTCAATGAGGTGGACAAATTTGTCGAGCGCTCTGAGAGTTATATAGCTAAGAAAAGGGTATTCGTTTTATTATTCCCTACATCAGGTAATTCCTCGAAATAAGCATGTCCGTATGTCTGTTGTAATCACTCTAGTCTCTAAACCAATTGAGATATGTCGACAAATTTTTGCATAGAGTTGTCTTTGCAGGCAGATCAAGTTCGAAAATGGAATATATCGGTCCAAGTTTAGACATAGCTCCCATATAAGGATACCCCTCATTTTTCAGTATTTTGAGGTTATTGAACGCATTCTTCAACGGAATTCGCTGAAATTTTGTACATTGGATTCTTATCTCTAAGAAGAATCCAAATCTCTCCTCTAATTTTTTACAATGAAATCACGCATTTCTAATGTTTCCATTGTAAAAAAATTGCGGATGCGTCTTTTTTGAACACCTGTTTCTATATGAAGGAGTTGCCAGATCGAAACAAAATTTAACGTGTGTTCATAACAGAGATGAAAGTTTCCAAAACACTTTACTTTTTTATACCGCGCCTTTTTTGCTAGGCTAAGAACTTTCCGAACTGCCCTCGTATTTACATAAAAAAGGTTTATCGGGACAAGAAATTCATATTGATATGGTGAATGTGTTAGGTGGAAGTACTCCTTTATATGCAACAGTAAAAAAATGGGTTGCAGAATTTAAACGTGCACATCGAGAGATATATAGGGACTTTTGTGCACTGTTTGCCTAAAATCGGACGAGAATATATTTGGGAGCCATATCTAAATCTGAACCGATAAACTGATATACATGTTCTAGACTTAATTCAGTACGCTATGCCAAATTTCGTGCAAATCGAAGCATATATAGGCACTTTGGTGCACTATTTACCTTAAATCGGACGTAACTATATATGGGAGATATATCAAAATCTGAACCGATTTTAACGAAATTTGGCACACGTCGTTCTAATTTAGTTCAGTACGCTGTGCCAAATTTCGTGCAAATCGAAAGATATAGAGGGACTTTGTTACACCATTTACCTTAAATCGGACGAAGATATATATGGGAGCTATATATATCTGAACCGATTTTCACGAAACTTAACACACATCATTCTAGACTTATTTCAGTACGCTATGCCAAATTTCGTGCAAATCGAAAGATATAGAGGGACTTTGTTACACCATTTACCTTAAATCGGACGAAGATATATATGGGAGCTATATATATCTGAACCGATTTTCACGAAACTTTGCACACATCATTCTAGACTTAGTTCAGTACGCTGTGCCAAATTTCGTGCAAATCGAAAGATATATAGGGACTTTGGTACACCATTTACCTTAAATCGGACGAAGCTATATATGGGAGCTATATCTAAATCTGAGCCGATTTTTCCCAATTTCAATAGGGTTCATCCTTGGACCAAGCAAATGAGCTGTGCCAAATTTCATCCAATTAGAATCATAAATGCGACCTGTACTTTGTTTACAATTTAACATGGACAGACAGACGGACGGACTCAAGCTCAATTGTCCAACCTGAGTTTCTGTAATTTGGGTTTTCAACCAACTAAACAACCAACTAGAACACAATCACCATCTTTAGGAATTTTGAATACACACCACATGATCGAGGATATAAATAATTGGATTTTTTCGTTGAAGTTAATCAGTGATACGATTTTCATTTCCCAGAATGATTTTCATTTCCTAGAATGATGTTCATAATAGTAGTAGTCATACGAAGTGAAGCTTAATGTAAACAGCAGTGAACGCCGTCGGTGCTAATGAAATTTGTCGGTTTGCAGATGGAGAGGGTTATGGGAGGTGGTCTGATCCACGTCTCCATGTACATAACGACTGATTGCAGTACTTCTGAACGTCGCTCTATTATTGACCATAGAGAAGCCGAGCCATCTCTTTAGAGAACTTCCCATCCCCTCCTTAAGTTGGAATAGCAGAAAGGAATTTTTTATGCTTGTTGAATACCCGACATGATATCTGATTTATCAGTAATCTAAGTCCATATAGAAATGACAGTAGATTAGGCGCGGAGTAAAGAAGGATACAAGAAATATATTAGCAGCGATTAAGTCAAAAACGATTATAGGAACCTAGACGCGTTTTATAACGCAACGGCGAATATCTCAATGAGGTGGACAAATTTGTCGAGCGCTCTGAGAGTTATATAGCTAAGAAAAGGGTATTCGTTTTATTATTCCCTACATCAGGTAATTCCTCGAAATAAGCATGTCCGTATGTCTGTTGTAATCACTCTAGTCTCTAAACCAATTGAGATATGTCGACAAATTTTTGCATAGAGTTGTCTTTGCAGGCAGATCAAGTTCGAAAATGGAATATATCGGTCCAAGTTTAGACATAGCTCCCATATAAGGATACCCCTCATTTTTCAGTATTTTGAGGTTATTGAACGCATTCTTCAACGGAATTCGCTGAAATTTTGTACATTGGATTCTTATCTCTAAGAAGAATCCAAATCTCTCCTCTAATTTTTTACAATGAAATCACGCATTTCTAATGTTTCCATTGTAAAAAAATTGCGGATGCGTCTTTTTTGAACACCTGTTTCTATATGAAGGAGTTGCCAGATCGAAACAAAATTTAACGTGTGTTCATAACAGAGATGAAAGTTTCCAAAACACTTTACTTTTTTATACCGCGCCTTTTTTGCTAGGCTAAGAACTTTCCGAACTGCCCTCGTATTTACATAAAAAAGGTTTATCGGGACAAGAAATTCATATTGATATGGTGAATGTGTTAGGTGGAAGTACTCCTTTATATGCAACAGTAAAAAAATGGGTTGCAGAATTTAAACGTGGTCGCACAATCATTGAAGATGAACCACGTAGTGGACCTCCAAAAACAGCAGCAACAACAGAAATTGTAGCCAAAGTTCATGGTATGGTATTAAATGATCGACTAATAAAAGTGCGTGAAATAGCTACTACCATGGGCACCTCAAATGATCCACTCCATTTAATTTTGCATGAAGAACTACAGATGAAAAGACTTTCTGCAAGATGGGTGCCGGCCGCATTTGTTAACAGTCGATCAAAAACGCATTAGAATGAACATTTATCAAGCTTTACTACTGCAATAGTACTAGATTGCAACCTTTTGCAATGCAAACGTTCTGGTTTACAACTCAAAAATATAATTTTTCATCAAGACAACGCACCAGCGCTCAAGAGTGTTTTAAGATATAGAATTGCCAAAAAAGCGTTGGACTAAGTGTATTGAAGTTTCCGGAGGTTATATTGAAAAATAAAAATATTTTTGAAAAACTAACTATTCTTTTTCATTGACAGGCTAAGAAGTTTACGAACCGACCTCGTAGGTATACTTCTTGGTATGTTCCCTATATTTTCATTTCAAAAAACTATCAGTTTACCTATTGTGGAGGATATCCAAAGTTCGACCTGGTCGAACTTAACGCCTTTTTCACTTGTTTAATTTCACACATTCTTTATTTGAACCGTAAATAAAATACAACAAGACGAATATTTTTGATATTCAAATAGTCTACAAAATATTCTTTTCCAGAAATAATCTGAATACATAGAAGATTTTAAGGGGATCTTCCATCCATAGAAGCACTTCAATTGTTCCAAATTTCTTCAAAGACAATTTTATTCTACAGAATACCTCTAAGAAGGTCTCTCTACAAAAGAGTTCCTAAGTGGGACCAATGTATATAGGACCTCGTAAGAGGCTTATCATCATCGCCGCTTCCCTCTTCTGTGCAAATTTCATAACGACTTTCTATCTAAAAAATAATATATTATAAATAGAGGAAAACCCATCGATTTATAAAAGGCATGTAAATGGTCTGATTTATGTAGAATTCCGCCTTCGAATCGTTAGTGTCATATTCCTATAGTCCTTCAGTCCATCAATTGACCCTTGAGCTCATAGTTATGAAGACTATCTACCTTTTTTGACTCACATCTAAAACTAAACACCACAACACGAAATTTTCTGATATTCAAATATTCTAAAAAAATGTAGCTTACAATACTTCGGATATGGTTCTCAAAGATCTTCTTTCTTTGAAAGACCATGTGGGCAGCACTTGAACTATTAAAAGCCTCATGTTACTCTGTTTGAATAATTGGAACGCCAGTCGTACGTGCGGTTCCGGAACAAAAAGTCCAAATCACAATGAAGATATATTAAATCTTGCCAGAACACCTAATATGATGGTGGTATATAGGACCTCGTAAGAGGCTTATCATCATCGCCGCTTCCCTCTTCTGTGCAAATTTCATAACGACTTTCTATCTAAAAAATAATATATTATAAATAGAGGAAAACCCATCGATTTATAAAAGGCATGTAAATGGTCTGATTTATATAGAATTCCGCCTTCGAATCGTTAGTGTCATATTCCTATAGTCCTTCAGTCCATCAATTGACCCTTGAGCTCATAGTTATGAAGACTATCTACCTTTTTTGACTCACATCTAAAACTAAGCACCACAACACGAAATTTTCTGATATTCAAATATTCTAAAAAAATGTAGCTTACAATACTTCGGATATGGTTCTCAAAGATCTTCTTTCTTTGAAAGACCATGTGGGCAGCACTTGAACTATTAAAAGCCTCATGTTACTCTGTTTGAATAATTGGAACGCCAGTCGTACGTGCGGTTCCGGAACAAAAAGTCCAAACGGCAATATATTAAGACTTGCCAGAACACCTAATATTATGGAGTGATTAGTGGTCGGAATCAGCTCTTCATCGACCCTTATGTTCAGTGGGACCTTCATTTCTGCCGCTCTCCATATAGAAGAAATTAAAAAGATCAGCTGTGTAGATATTTATCGTGTCACATATATCATCAATGATGAAACTTACATTACGATCTCTGCGCACCGATAGCAGTGGTATATCGAAACGTTGAGGTTAAACTGGAAAATCACCCCTCCCTGTTTCACTCAACGAGTCTTCGAGTCCTCCTATAACCAAATTCAACATACGAGGCCGGAAGTTCGGATCGTCTCTATATACTCGAACAACCTATCATGGTTGACGGTATCGAATACTTTCTATAGATCAAAGTTTTTAACATAACTTTTAGGTTGCATGACTTGTTCTGGTTCATTATTCTCTCGTGGTACTGTGCTTATTCGCTTTTGTTTCAAGGTTACAACTAAATAACATACCTCATACACCATATTGTAGGGCATAGCCAATTTAACATAAAACCCGTAAGGAAAGTAGTAAAGTCGGATGGGGCCGACTATATGATACCATTCACCACTTTGGGTATATTCAACAGATGAGTCCTAACAGACGTCGCATTTTTAAAGGACCAGTAAAATGAATTGGATCCATAAACATGTCATTCTGCAACCGATACTAAATTTTTCATTTGGTCAGATAGAGAAGCTATATCTAAATCTGAACCGATTTTCAGAAAACTTAACATACATCATTCTAGACCTAATTCATTACGCTGTGCCAAATTTCGTGCAAATCGAGAAATATATAGGGACTTTGGTGCACGATTTTCATTAAATCGGACGAAAATATATATGGGAACTATATCTAAATCTGAACAGATTTTTCCCAATTTCAATAGGGTTCATCATTGGGCCAAATAAGTGACCTATGCCAAATTTCATTCAAATCGGATCATAAATGCGACCTGTACTTTGTTCACAAAAATACATACATACATACCAGCTAATCAAACGATTAAACCTCTACCAAAATGAGTGTGTCAATCGAATTAGTTATTAACCCAGTTAAATTAGCTGTCCAAATTGTTATACATTTTAAATATCCCAAACGAAGAGAACAGCTGACAGGTGAAGGTTTTTCTATTAAATTTGACACCACCACAATTTAAATGTTGACACTCCATAAAAATTCATTGGCTTTAGGGTAACAAAAATACGAGTGGATATTAGAAAAGCGTTACTAGCTTTTGTGGTTGTGTGTGTGTTTGGTGACCACAATTCAACAGTGCACCAGCTACTGGTGTTAACAACAGAGTTTATGATCCCATTGCCGGGCTATTATGAACGACAGAGAGAGATTTTGAAATCTTAACCCAAAATACCAGGTAATAGCCCATTAAATATTTTATACCATCATTGCTGGAGCTATGTTAGTCAGGCACCGTGGACGTGGGCGAATGGAAATCCTGCAAAGAGTGGCAGGATATGGAGCACTGACGAATTGTATGAATGTTTACTTCAATGGCCGCCCGAGGACATTTACCACCACAATTCATTTTGTTACCATCATAAAGGACACTTGAACCATCCAACAGAGGCGTGGATTTTTTAAAGAATATTTTTTTCAACCATCCAACAGAGGCGTGGATTTTTTAAAGAATATTTTTTTCAACCATCCAACAGAGGCGTGGATTTTTTAAAGAATATTTTTTTCAACCATCCAACAGAGGCGTGGATTTTTTAAAGAATATTTTTTTCAACCATCCAACAGAGGCGTGGATTTTTTAAAGAATATTTTTTTCAACCATCCAACAGAGGCGTGGATTTTTTAAAGAATATTTTTTTCAACCATCCAACAGAGGCGTGGATTTTTTAAAGAATATTTTTTCAACCATCCAACAGAGGCGTGGATTTTTTAAAGAATATTTTTTTCAACCATCCAACAGAGGCGTGGATTTTTTAAAGAATATTTTTTTCAACCATCCAACAGAGGCGTGGATTTTTTAAAGAATATTTTTTTCAACCATCCAACAGAGGCGTGGATTTTTTAAAGAATATTTTTTTCAACCATCCAACAGAGGCGTGGATTTTTTAAAGAATATTTTTTTCAACCATCCAACAGAGGCGTGGATTTTTTAAAGAATATTTTTTTTCAACCATCCAACAGAGGCGTGGATTTTTTAAAGAATATTTTTTTCAACCATCCAACAGAGGCGTGGATTTTTTTAAAGAATATTTTTTTCAACCATTCAACGTGGATTTTTTTAAAGAATATTTTTTTCAACCATCCAACAGAGGCGTGGATTTTTTAAAGAATATTTTTTTCAACCATCCAACAGAGGCGTGGATTTTTTAAAGAATATTTTTTTCAACCATCCAACAGAGGCGTGGATTTTTTAAAGAATATTTTTTTCAACCATCCAACAGAGGCGTGGATTTTTTAAAGAATATTTTTTTCAACCATCCAACAGAGGCGTGGATTTTTTAAAGAATATTTTTTTCAACCATCCAACAGAGGCGTGGATTTTTTAAAGAATATTTTTTTCAACCATCCAACAGAGGCGTGGATTTTTTAAAGAATATTTTTTTCAACCATCCAACAGAGGCGTGGATTTTTTAAAGAATATTTTTTTCAACCATCCAACAGAGGCGTGGATTTTTTAAAGAATATTTTTTTCAACCATCCAACAG
>NW_026881141.1:0-10767 GCF_032173495.1 Musca vetustissima | reverse complement strand
TTTTTTGGTGCCTTCGTTGCATTTGGTCTTGCTATGGGCTTGTAAATATACTTTAAAAAATCCCCTCCCAAGGGTCTATCAGGACAAGTAAAAATATTCTTATAAAACCCACACCTAAGGGTCTGTCAGGATGTGTAAAATCATTCTTAAAAAAATCCGTCTGTCAGGGCTTGAAAAAATATTCTTTAAAAATCCACGCCTAATGGTCTGTCAGGGCTTGAAAAAATATTCTTTAAAAATCCACGCCTAATTGTCTGCTATGGCTTGAAAAAATATTCTTTAAAAATCCACGCCTAATGGTCAGCTATGGCTTGAAAAAATATTCTTTAAAAATCCACGCCTAATGGTCTGTCAGGGCTTGTAAAATTATTCCTTAAAAAATCCACGCCTAATGGTCTGTCAGGGCTTGTGAAAATATTCTTAAAAACTCCACGCCTAATGGTCTATGTGGGCTTGTGAAAATATTCTTATAAAATCCACGCATAATGGTCTGTTATGGCTTGAAAAACTATTCTTTAAAAATCCACGCCTAATGGTCTGTTAAGGCTTGATAAAATATTCTTTAAAAATCCACGCCTAATGGTCTGTTATGGCTTGAAAAAATATTCTTTAAAAATCCACCCCTAATGGTCTGTTATGGCTTGAAAAAATATTCTTTAAAAAATCCACGCGTAATGGTCTGTTACGGCTTTAAAAAATATTCGTAAGAAATCCACGCTTAAAAGTCTGACGGGGTGTATACTAATAATGTCCACGTTGTTTATTTAAATAATAAATTTTGTATTATATATTATTAACATTGAATTTCCTTCATAGGCGATCTCAGGTTAATGCCTGTGGCTTAAAAATATTTAAAATGTCTACAACCTAATAAGATACATATTTCAATGTACACACGGACACACACTCTCATGCCAATTAATGTCAATGTCCTTTTAAGGAACGTTTTTACCAATTAAGTCACTCAAGGCCACTATCCGGTATCCTCATGAATTTTAAATTTCCTTCAAAAATATCCTACATAAAAATACCAAAAAAATATTCATTGACCATAAGCGTCTTGTCTCTTATGCTGCTCCTCCTTCATCATTATCACCATCTCGTCATTAGCTTGTTATGTTTTACACACAAATTTACGTCATTCGTAAGTCAATTGGTCGGTTGTTGGGCTGTCGTTTTTGTTGTTGTGTTTCGGACATTAAATATTCTGTCATTATCATTTATGCTGGAGTCGTCAACAAGCATCAGAGCAACCTCCCAGATTTTTTGTCTCTCCTTCAATCTTATGTGACCAGCTGACAAAAAAAAAGAAAGATTGTTAAAATAATAAATTTTGTGTTGTTCTCAGTCACGGGTTTAACATAATATTAGGGGTGGTATGGACAAGTTTCTTTTGTTTTTTTTTTTGACCACAAAAGAAAAATGAGGAAAGAAACATTGGAGTTAGCTAAAATCAAAACACATTTTTCTTGGGAGGGAAAAAAGAAACAACCAAAAACGATTTAAATTCATAAGACAATGTTTATTAATAGTTTCTGTTTTTGGGGATAAAATATTACAAGCTATAAATAAATCATAATTCAATTAATAATATTTTTCCAACGACCAACAGACAATATGGGTTGGATTTTTTAAGGAATATTTTACAAGCCTTGATAGACCCTTAGGCCTGGATTTTTTAAGGAATAATTTTACAAGCCTTGTTAGACCCTTAGGATTTTTAAAGAATATTTTCACAAGCCCTGACAGATTATTAGGCGTGGATTGTTTAAAGAATAATTTTACAAGCCCTGACAGACCATTAGGCGTGGATTTTTTAAGAATATTTTCCCAAGCTCTTAAAGGCTATTAGGCGTGGATTTTTTAAGAATATTTTACCAAGCTCTTAAAGGCTATTAGGCGTGGATTTTTTTAAGAATTATATTCGTTGTTAATATTATATAATATTATTCTTAATTTTTTTCAAGAATTGTGGAAGCATTCGGATATTTTTAAAGTGGTGGATACCTTCCCCTTTTATTAAACTTATTTTACATTAGCTATTTGTTTATCTCTTCAATTACAAGTAATTAGCTATTAAATTAATATTACTTACTCTTTCCCCGCACACCAGCCTACATTTACATATTTTATAAAAGCAAACAAATCATTATTTACTTACATCGTGACATGTGTATTTTAGAATCCTTTTGTCCACAATATTTAAATTGTCATTTGCCATTTTCGCACATACTCCACATAAAAGAAAAAAAAAAAGTGAAACGAACCATCGAAACCACTTTGAGGTTGATGTGGAATTTCTACTTAAATTTGTTCATTCTTTGATTAGTTTAAATTCATAACCACAATTACTTTTTCTCTCTCCTCAATGACTACGTTTGTATGTCTGCATATATTTAAAAAGGAAACCACAAATTATCACACCAACACACACTCGCAAACATTCTCATGACAATGATGAATGTATTAAATTTCCCCTCGGTTTTGTTTTTTACAAACTCTTTTATCGTTTTTTCTTTTCTTTTTTTCCACAATTATATTTAATTTGTGTTTTGTGTCTAATGTTTTGTAGGCGTTTGTGTGTGTGTTTCCTTTTTATTTCTCACACAAACATTCAATTACAAAATTATCTCAAAGAACATGAAAATTCAATTCACACCAGTGTACCAGCATTAACAAATAAAAAACAAATAAACGCTTAGTATTTGCTGATGTCTACATGCCGTTCTTTTTTTTTTGCACAACATCACCACCAACAACAACAACAATAATGAAAAATGCAAATTCCATATAAAATTACATGAAATGTGAAGGATGGATACATGAATAATAACATCATCTGCTACACTACATTACTCACATAATGCTTGTATTAGATTCCAGAGGGTTGCCATATTTTGCAACTGGTTTTAAGGATGAAGAACTAAATGCGTTTTTTTATTCAAGGACTAGAAAGTCCAGTGTGCTGCGATTTTTACAGGATATTTTTAAAGACCAATCCGAGCCATACATTTTTTAAGAATATTTTTTAAGCCTTGACAGACCATTACGCATGGATTTATAAAGAATATTTTGTTAAGCCCTGACATACTATTATGCGTGGATTTTCAAGAATTTTTTTAAGCCCTGGTATACCATTATGCGTGTGTGTTTAAGAGGTTTTTAAGGCCTGAAAGACCATTAGGCGTGGATTTTTAAGATCCCTGACAGACCATTAGGATTTTTAAGAATTTTTTTATAAACCCTGACAGAACATTAGGCATGGATGTTTTGGAATAGTTGTTTTTTTAATTTTTTAAGGGTGTATACCATTCCCATTTATTTAACTTTTTTACGGTAGTTATTTGCTTATATCTTCAATTGCAAATAATTAGTTATTAAAATGACGTTACGTACCCCAGAAGCACATTACATTCTTTACATACGTCCAGCAGAATTGAATGTATGGATTTTTTGCAAAGGACCTAAATAATTGCAGATTATTAAGGCGTGAATTAAAACAAAAATTTTTATAAAAAAAACTTACACATGGTCGGATTTTTAATGAAAATTTTTTCAAGGACCGACAGATTTTAAAGTGTAATTTTTCCTGGGCCAATATGCCCTATTTTGGTTTGTGATTTTGTCTTTTATGTTCTTATTACACAGTAAACTTCCTTACCAAAAATAATCACTGTGAGTCCACGTGGTAGTACCACATATAACGGTACCGCCCATAGTTCAGTGTTATGGGCAATTTATGTTGGTAATTATAAATTTTTGATTTTCGTTGGGTGTCAGCAGAGTTGGCCCCCAATATAAATTTATAAGTTTTGTTTTTATGCCTTTTTAGGGCGAAGATCATTCATGTAAATGTTTTTTATTAATTTATCTTTCGAGGTGAGCCAGAGGTGAGCCAGAGAGTTATTTCTACCAGTTCATTTATAGGTATTTGGTTGAACCTAGGCGCATTATGACGGTGGTTAGTGGTTAAACCACCATCTTCAGAACATTTTCAATATAAGTTATTGTAAGTGTCGGTATGTTCAAGGCCCTAGCTCCTACCTAAATGTCAGTAGTTTGTTAATTAGTTTTCTCCTGCCAACATTTTCCCATGGCATAGCCGCCATATAAAAGTCTCGGCCGATTTTAAGTATTTAAAATGGTGTTGAGTAGAGTACAATATGTGTGTTCCGCCCGAATTCAACAACTTTTTACTTGTTAAAGACTATATTTTCCCAATGCTTACTGAGAAATAACGCGGGGATTAGTTGAAAATAGTCTACCTCAAGGAAAATGCGAATATTTATTATCAAAAATTTTTTGATGGTTTTTATGAGCACTTTACTCCCACATTAACAGACCTCGAAAAATATGAACTTTGAAGGTTTTTACAACAAGTCTATGCCTATGCATTTTTCTGGAGATGCGATAATATATCGATGTCAGTGGGTGCCATGTTAGGACTATACGGTCACTGACCCACAAAATTTCACGTTTATGCGTGGTTTGAGTGGATGTGTGAGAGCTCGCATAGCCAATGTTTTGTTTACTCTTGTACTTTTTTCAACTTCTGCGAACATTTCACACAAAAAAAAAAAAAAAAAAAAAATGTCGTCTCGTGGCCGGTTTTGCAAAGACACAGTTTACCTTTTACTTTCAACTTTCTTTGAAAATTGTTCGTCTTGAAAGGACCCAGACGGTTCATTAATTTTTTGTTTATAAGCATAGATCCATTATTAGTCATCTATGATGAAGGGCAGCAATGGGAAAGGTTTTTCACATTTTAAGTAGTTTTGGCGGGTCTTTTGGGATGTCGTTTGTATTATATTTTTTGCAAAATAGTCAGGCTGAAACCCAGTTTGTTGTTTTTATAAAAACCAACAAACTGTTTTTTTTTTTTAATTTTTTTATTAAGGGCCACAAGATTTTTCAAGAATAAACAAGCATTCACAAACCTTTTTTATTAGAGCTTGAATTTTTCTAGGACCCTCGTAAGTGCGAATTTTTGAAGAGCATATACTACCAGGACCAATATAATAATAAAGAGTGGCATAGAATCGGAATACGAGGGTAAAAATTATTTTTGAGTACCCTTACGTTTTATATTTTTTAAGGGCTAACATATATTTAAAAACTATTTTTACAGGAACCCTCAGAATATTGTATTTTTTTTATATAAATAAATTCGTGGCGTGTGTCATTGCATAGATAAGCATTTTATATGTGGATGTGCAATTGTTATGGTTACAAATGAATTAATTTCTAAAAATATTTTGAAATACACATATTCAATAAGCATACACAAAACATAGAAAATAATTATAAAATTATATGTAAACAACTTAAATCAATCTCTGACATTTTGCTTATATTATCTGGAAATCCAGTTAAATAGGGTAGTATTGTGTGTCAACATGATATGATCATGTTTTTAGTCCAAAAAATATTTTTCCGAACAAATCTTCACTTAAATGTATTTAATGTCATTTTCTTGGTGGCATTAAATACATTTGAATATTGGAGCGTATAATCAATATTAATCCCTATATAATTATTTTCATAATGTTTTTCATACGCTACCAAGTGCGTTAAGTTAATTTTAACCATTTTAACGCCTTCTTTTGTAGCAATCAATGCAAATTCCTACTTTTGTAAAAAATTTACAAACTTTTTAATTAACAGTTTATTTTTGTAACACAATTCAATTAACACTTTGTTTTTTTAGAAAATTTCCTTTCTCAAATCTATTTTTTGTCTCATTGTGTTTATTGTCTGTCTGCCACCCTGTCTGTGAATTGCCTAAATAACTTTGCATAGAATTTATTTTTATAGATTTTCGAAAATTTCATTAAAGCAAAGTTTCGGTTGTCTAAGTAGATACAATGGCAGCGACTGTAATCAAAATAACATTACGAAAATAATTCCCAGCATTTAATTATGGCGAAACTTAACTTCGGAAACAACATTACAGCATTTGTAACAAGGACAACAATGAAAAATAGATTCATTGCAAAATTCCACAAATTGTTTTTATTAATGTGTCTGATAGGAAGGGTAATGTGGGTTGGGAGGGAAGCGAGGAAAATTATTTTATTATTAAATATTTGAGAAAAAAATTTATGAAGTTTCAAAAAAACGTATATGAGAAGGCTTACAATCAAGGAATGGAACTGAAATTGATAATAAAATATTTTGTGTTGTAAAGAAATGAAAAATACTTCGCGTCATACAATTCTTAAAAACCTTGGGTTAAGAATAATTGAGATTTTAAAGAGCTTTATAATTTGTAAAATAATATGATTTTTTTTATTTTTTAATTTCGTGTTTTCATTTCTAACCACTGTGCAGTAGAAAAGCCAACTTTCGCAATGCCATTCACCACAATTTGCCGCAGTGATTGGTAAATTATGAATTCCAACTATTGTTGGAACAGAACTAATTCTATATTTTTGTGTGTTAAGTTTATTTCAAAGTAAGTGACCCATAAATGGATAATGCTGGTCGGTGATACGATAGTTACCGTATATTTTAAGTTTCTGACTTTTGTTAAGATGTGATAAATAACAGTTGAGAAGTATATGATTGGCTATAAAAGTCAAAGTTTATTTCAGAAATAAAATAAATAATGAAAATTTACCAAATATGATAATATAATTCAAATTTTCAACATTTTGCTAAAATTTGGGATGTAACTGATGAATCAATAAGGTGTGGATTAAAAAAATATTTTTTCACGACAATAATGCGTGGATCTCTTAAAAGAATATTTTTTCAGGCGGCAATAAGTCGTGGATTTTTAAAATAAAAATTTTTAGGCGACAATAAGGCGTTGATTTTTTAAAAGAACATTTTTCAGGCGGCAATAAGGCGTGGATTTTTAAAAGAATATTTTTCAGGCGGCAATAAGGCGTTTCCGTCTGTCCGTCCGTACATGTATTTTTGTGAACAATGTACAGGTTGCATTAATGATCCGATTTGGATGAAATTTGGCATAGGTCACTTATTTGGTCCAAGGACTAACCCTATTGAAATTGGGAAAAATCGGTTCAGATTTAGATATAGCTCCCATATATATTTTCGTCCGATTTAATGTAAACGGTGCACCAAAGTTTCTATATATCTTTCGATTTGGACTCAAATTTGGCACAGCCTTATGAATGAAGTACAGTATGTTGTGTGTTAAGTTTCCTGAAAATCGGTTCAGATTTAGATATACCTCCTATATATATTGTCCTCCGATTTAATGTAAATGGTGCACCAAAGTCCCTATATATCTTTCGATTTGTACGAAATTCAGCATATCGCATTCAATTAAGTCTAGAATGATGTGTGCTAAGTTTCGTGAAAATCGGTTCAGATTTAGATATAGCTCCCATATATATTGTCCTCCGATTTAATGTAAATGGTGCACCAAAGTCCCTATATATCAATAGATTTGCACGAAATTTGGCATAGCGTCCTGTATTAAGTGTAGAATGATGTGTGCTGAGTTTGGTGAAAATCGGTGCAGATTTAGATATAGCTCCCATGTATAGTTTCGTCCGATTTTACGTAAAAGGTGCACCAAAGTCCCTATATATCATTAGATTTGCACGAAATTTGGCATATCGTCCTGTATTAAGTGCAGAATGATGTGTGCTGAGTTTGGTGAAAATCGGTGCAGATTTAGATATAGCTCCCATATATAGTTTCGTCTGATTTTACGTAAATGGTGCACCAAAGTCCCTACATATCCTTCGATTTGCACGAAATTTGGCACAACGTAATGAATTAGGTCTAGAATGATGTGTGCTAAGTTTCCTGAAAATCGGATCAGATTTAGATATAGCTGCGTCCGATTTTATGTAAATGGTGCACCAAAGTCCCTATATATCATTCGATTTGCATGAAATTTGGCACAGCGTAATGAAATAGGTCTAGAATGCTGTGTATTAAATTTCCGTTGAAATCGATTCAGATTTAGCTATAGCTTCTTTATCTGACCAAATGAAAAAATTGATCTGTTGAATATACCCAAAGTGGTGAAGGGTATCATATAGTCGGCCCCATCCGACTTAACTACTTTCCTTATAAAAGGACCACCGAATCCATATAAAATAATTTTTTTTATAATGCATCCTCTCCTTGTGGCTCGGTTGGCCTTTGAGTTATTTCCAACATTTGACTTAAAATTCTAATGTATAATACCGGCCCATATTTTTGTTAATTTATTCAATGTTCATACACCTTCTGTCATTAATTAAATTTAAATATTAATAAATTATTGCCATTGGAAATTTAAACCATAAAAACGATATTAAATGTCCATTTATAGGAGATAATTTATTTACTAAAACAACACATAATCCTTTTAATTGGACCAAGAAGAGACAAAATAACACCCCATCTTCTTCTCCTTTATATTGGGTGTCAAATTGATTTTGTTATTGTCGTCGTCGTCGTCGTCGCTGCTGTTGTTGTTCTTGCGGGTTAATAATTAATGGTGTAACCTAATCAAATTCAGATGTCTATGATAATACCCGCGAACGTTTTGCGGCTGGCTGTTACTAATTTAATTTAATAACAATCAAATTTTCAACATAATTAGCCATCAACAGCATCAATATCATCAGCATCATCATTAACCATATCATCGGTTGCAAGGGAACGGGGTTTTGTGTGTGAAACTAATATTGCGGAGCTTATTAACCAGACCAAATGGGTGGAATATTCAGAGGAAAGAGTTGTATGGATTTTGAATGGCTTTTATAGCTTTTTTTGTTGTTATTTTTAAATACAAAAATTTTTGCTAATTTATATTTTCACTTTAAATAACAGTTACTGTTTATGACAAATATTAGCCGGCAGTTAATATATATATATTTTTTTTTGAAAAAATAACAACCTGGCCACAACATCAAAACATCCTTCAGCACCATCTGTCTGCCACCCACAGCCGAACATTAAATTATCATAAAATTATGTAGATTCGACAATAAAATATCCACCAAAAACTCAAAACTCTATGCAAATAATTTGAATTTATTATTCATTCATTCGTTGTTGGTATTTGATGGTCATCAGATTTTTGTTTTTGGAAAATGAGCAATCAGCTTATTTGAGTTGCCAAATGATTGGTTGAATGTTGTATCGGATATCGAAAAAAACTATGCATTTTATGCGAAATGAATTTCTAAACATTGATCATTTACCCAGTGCTTAAATATTCATGAACATAATTAAATAATTAGCTTAATATGGTAGATGAATAAATTATTGAGAGATAAATAATCGATAATCGAGGCATGGATTAAAAAATCCTAAGGCATGGATTTTTAAAGGAATATTTTATCAAGCATCCCTATGGCGTGGATATTTTAAAAGAATATTTTTTGAGCATACCTAAGGCGTGGATTTTTAAAAGAATATGTTTTTAAGCATACCAAAGTCGTGGATTTCTTTAAGTCCGTCCGTCCGTCCGCCGTCTGTCCTTCTGTCCATGTTAAATTGTATAGAAAGTACAGGACGCATTTATGATCCGAATTGGATGAAATTGCGCACAGCTCATTTGTTTAGCCACAGGACGAACCCTATTGAAATTGGGAAAAATCGGTTCAGATTTAGCTCCCATATATATTTTTGTCCGATTTAATGTAAATCGTGTGCCAAAGTCCCAATATATCTTTCGATTTGCAAGAAATTTGGCAAAGCGTAATGGATTAGGCCTAGAATGATTTGTTTTATGTTGCCTGAAAATCGGTTAAGATTTAGATATAGCTCCCATGTATAGTTTCGCCCGATTTTAGGTAAGTAGTCCACTAAAGACCCTATATATCTTTCGATTTGCACGAAATTCGGCAAAGATTACTGAATTAAGTATAGAATGATGTGTGTTAAGTTTCCTGAAAATCGGTTCAGATTTAGATATAGCTCCCATATATAGTTTCGTCCGATTTAATGTAAATGGTGCACCAAAGTCCCCATATATCTTTCGATTTGCACGAAATTTGGCACAGCGTAATGATTTAGGCCTAGAATGATGTGTGTTAAATTTCGTGAAAATCAGTTCAGATTTAGATATAGCTCCCATATATATTTTCGTCCGATTTTAGGTAAATGGTGCACCAAAGTCCCTTAATATCCTTCGATTTGCATGAAATTTGGCATAGGGTACTAAATTGGGTGTAGAATGATGTGTGCTATGTCTCGTGAAAATCGTTTCGAATTTGGATATAGCTCCCATAGATCCCTAAGGCTTGGATTTTTAAAAGAATATTTTTGCAAACATCCCTAAGGCGTGGATTTTTTAAAGAACATTTTTTGCAAGCATCCCTAAGGCGTGGTGTATGAGATTATTTGGCTCCTCGAGCCAGCGCAAAAAAACACAAGAAGTTTTCCTTTAAAATTTAAATTGTCACTGGGGCAACTTTATTTCACAATAAATTATAATTTAATATAATTATCGAATATTATGCTCCGGAAGGGACAATGTTTATTAATAATTAATATTATAAAAATTAACTTAAATAATTAAATAATTTAACAAAACCGAGTTAAGTTATTTTTCACAATTGCAGCAAGGCAGAATTAATGTTGTTCGATAGATCGGTTTAATGCAGCACGGCAGAATATGTAAACAGAACTAAAACTTTGATTCTAAAAATAAACATAGCACGGCTGCATTGATCATATTTACTGTCTCTGCTTTCGCTATTACCTTTGTTACGACGTCGCTGCATTATGTTTAGTAAATAAACAATGCAGCGACAACAATAACAAAGAATAACGTAACAGAGACAGTAAACA
>NW_026881140.1:0-10708 GCF_032173495.1 Musca vetustissima | reverse complement strand
GAAAATGGGAAAAATCGGTTCAGATTTAGATATAGCTCTCATATATATTTTTAATGTGTCTCGTCGAAGTTTTAGTTTTAGACCCTATGTTTCTAATAGATTTCAGACCATTTTATAGTCGATTTACTAATGTCCTCCCGTAGATCCGTCAGTCTATCCATCCGCCCGGCTGGTACGCACGATAACTCTCTAGGGGAGTAACCGATGTCAAATAAACGTTTCGCCAAACTTAGATCAAGTTCAAAGATGGAAAATATCCGAAAGAAATGTCCGATTTGAACCAAACTTTTCACAACCTATTTACCTTAAGAAGCCTAGATCAAGTATGAGGATGCGACCCGTCGGTTCTTCCCTTCTGGTACCTTCCCCAAAAAGGGTCATAAACTTGTAAATTTAATTTGAATCGAATTTTATAAGCGATTCGAGCAAAATTAAATCCAAAACATATAGCGAATGTAAAGCGAATATAAAACCTGTGTGTAATTTCGAGGACACCGCAAACACCTTCTAACATTTCTTACTTGTTTTCCTCTAAGTCGCATTGTATTATATTTACTTTATATACACTTTGTGTGTTCTGTGTATTTTACAAATTTAATATGAACACAACTTTTATTTTGTATATATTTTTTTTCCTTTTTTGTTTCCTTTTTTCTTATTTGCCGCCCTTCCTTGTTTTCCTTCGCTTTCTTCTCTGCAATTTTTGTACGTCACTCAGCATTTTATGCTGTTTTGCCACGTCCTTAGTAACTTTGGCCGCATCCTTTTCGATTTATTGTGTTTTTCTCTTTCTCTCGCTGATTTTTTTCTTAAGTAGTAGAAAAGAGCTTACTTCCCTTTCCGCATTATTCGGGAATCAATTTCGATTTTGTTTGCTGTTTTCTAGCATTGCGGCCATTCCTTCACCCGCTCTCCCGCGATTTTTTTTTTAATTATAATTTATGAAATTTTGGTATTAATTAGTTTTGTGCCATTATTGTCAGTATTTAAACAATAAGCGAGAGAGCCACAACAACAATTTGTTAAGCGTTAACAAGATTTTAAAAGCAATCACCAAAGAAGTGGCTTTTCTTATACCTCAATCTATTTTGTTTTTGAACATTAATTCAATTAGAAAATATCAAATTAATTAAAAATAATAATAATATATAATAATTTGTAATTTGGAGGGGATCTTTGTTGTATTTGTATAGAAATATTGAAAATTGAATTCATGAATAGTTTGCTACTCACAATGGGAAATAATTCAATTGTTTGTAATGGACTTTCATGAAGATGTGTAATGGGGAATATGGGGATTATTGCTATAGGCAGAAGTAAAGTTAAAACTTTACCAATTTCGTTAAGTTGGCCTGTCTGAACCTTTTATACCCACCGCCATGATATCATCATTCAAACTACAGAAAGTCGATCGGAACATTCATATGGGCGTATGTTGGTAGGAAGATTCGACAACAAATGAGAAACCAACATATCAAGACAAAGTCAATTCAATAAAAAACGCGATCATAATCCTCAAATTTGGATCATATCGTTATACAGTTTCTATTCCGGTAATTATGTAAGTACTGATAGGTTTTGGTGGTAAAATGCTCCGTTAGAAGAAATGAGAAAAATTAAGAAGCTTACCTAGGTTCGTTTTGCAAGAGTTCATAGGCTCGTTCGTCGAAGAACGCATAAAAGTTCTGAAAAAGGTGATAGATTAATGGTTTGATTGAGCCCCCGATTGCTAGATCTGTAGACCAAGATTCGCGTCTAGCTAATTCGTCAGCTTTTTCATTACCCGTGATGTCACGGTGTCCTGGTATCCAGCCGATAGGCGTAAGAAAGTGTTTCCAAAACTGTTCAACACTCGAGGACGAGTGCAGAGCAGTACAGGGTAGGGATAAGTAAATCGACTTTCGACTAATCGATTAATCGACTTTAGGTATTGAAAAGTCTAAAAGTCGAAGTCGACTGTTGATCTTTGAGAAAATTGCAAAGTCGACTTTTCAAGATCGACTTTCGATTTTCTTCATAAATACTTGGTTTATTATCACAAAGCCGAAATTGCCCAAAGATTACACAGTCCAGAACATTATTTCATTCGTTGACAACAATTCTAATAAAATTAAATTTTTAGTCGATTTTGCTTTAATTGGTAAAAGTTGAAAATCGATTTTGAACAGGTTTCACAAAATCGAAAAGTCGACTATTTAGTCAAAGGAAAAAATCGAAAAGTCTAAAAATCGACTTTTTGGTCAGAGGCAAAAATCGAAAAGTCTAAAAGTCGACTTTTACTCTCGACTACGTATCCCTAGTACAGGGTATTATGTCTTTGTGCATATGTTGGTAACAGCCAAAGGAAACGAGATAGACACATGTTTCCTTTTGAGAATATGTATAGAATCACTTTCTGAGTCGATTTATGCATGTCCGTCCATCCGTCTGTTTGTGTTAAATTGTAAACAAAGTACAGAATCCGAATTGGCTGAAATTTGCCACAGCTCATTTATTTGGCACAAGGACGAACCATATTGAAATTAGGAAAATCGGTTCAGATTTAGATATAGCTCCCATATATAGTTTCGTCCGATTTTCAGAAAATGGCGTACCAAAGCATACACATATTGGCGATTTGCAGAAAATTTTGCACATCCTATTGAAGTTGATATGACCAACTGTATGCAAAGTGGTGTTGAAATCGCTTCGGATTTAGATATAGCTCCCCCTAGAAATGGGAAGAATGTTTATCAGAAAAATGTATACATTGATCTGTATTTGTACTGTTAACGTTTTAGAAGCATTTCCCAACTAATTGACTGTAATTTGAAAATGTTCGATGTAGGGCATATCTTTTTTAAATATCCACCATATAAAAATGTACGCGACACATTGTCGCATTGGGCATTCCGGATTCCTGGTGAATAAACAATCTTTTTCCAGAAAGAAAGACAGGCGTAACAAAAAAAGGGTTTGCAAAAAATGAGTTTTAAGTTATCAATTTACTCACACTTTATATGAGATAGAGGAACTTTTACAGCTTCTCAATTAGAGTGTGTATGGGAAATACTGAGTGTCTGAAATTTGGTTTTTCATTTTCCCAAATAATCTATCTACTAGCAGACAAGAAATTTTGAATGGAGGAGGTTATGGCGGAAGTGTGCCATTTTCCCTGATATTTTATGTATTTTTGCTTTTAATTAACTTAATTATTTAAATTCCCTTCCAACATACCATGCTAGAGAGTTTACGTAAGACTCTTAACCTCTATTCATTAATATCAAGAATAAGCAAAATTCACTACAACAATACTTTTAGATTTTAAAACAAAAATTTTCTTTGCAAAATAATTACACAATAATTAAGAAACGACCTTCATTCCATCTTCTATTTATTTATAATATTGGCTTCAAAAATCTAAAACTTTTAAATTTTTATTAAGCGAACAAAGTTTACACTAAAAATTTGTAACAACAACTCTAACTACAACAACAACTTAGACATAGGGAAAATGTTCATTGCTAAATAATCTTTTATGATGCATTACTGACTAACCGAAAGTATTTGGAGCTCACGTATATGTCGTTATAACTTTACTGATTAAAAGTTCCAGTTTAAACATTTAACAAGCCCATGAATGTACAGTACATACCAAGAAGTACATACCATAGAAGTAGAAGTGGACTCCAGGTTCCATACAAGGTATTCGCAGATGAATTGCTTCGATAAAGAGATCAAAGTAAGGAGTTATATCCAAATCTGTATCGATTTCAACAAAACTAGTCACACTTTATGTTATATTATCCTCCGTACGTTGTGCAAAATTGTGTGCCAATCGGGCCCACCTGGGTGCAGAATTTATATCTAATTTCTAGGTTATACTAACTTCAAAACGTTGTGCAAAATTTTGGGTCAATGTTGCGTAAAATCGGATGAAAATAAATATGCGAGCTATATCTAAATCTTGACCGATTTTCAGGAAACTTAAAACACATCATTCTAGACCTAATTCAGTGCGCTGTGTCAAATTTCATGCAAATCGAAAGATATATAGGGACCGTTTACATTAAATCGGACGAAACTATATATGGGAGCTATATCTAAATCTGAACCGATTTTTCCCAATTTCAATAGGGTTCGTCCTTGGGCCAAATAAGTGACCTGTGCCAAATTTCACCCAATTCGGATCATAAATGCGACCTGTACTTTGTTTACAATTTAACATGGACAGACAGACAGTCGGACCGACATGTATATATCGACTCAGAAATATTGGGAGTTTGAAGCATCATTTACATAACATCGGACGAAACTATATATGGGAGCTATATCTAAATCTGAACTGATTTTCTCCAATTTCAATGGGGTTCGTCCTTGGGCCAAATAAGTGAACTGTGCCAAATTTCATCCAAATCGGGTCATAAATGTGGCCTGTACTTTGTTAACAAAAATACATGGACGGACGGACATGCGTATATCGACTCAGAAAGTGATTCTATGCATATTCTTAAAGGGAACCATGTGTCTATTTTTTGCCAGTTTCAAACATACGCACAAAGACATAATACCCTGCACCACAGTGTTGAAGGGTATAAGAAAAAACAAATAAAGTTTATTGAGTCATTAAATTTTTTTCTAGTTTCTCTCCCCCACCAAACTGCAAGACAATAGTTGACTTCCTGAGGCTCGATGCATCATGTTTGCCATACAAACAATACTCTTGTAAAAATATCTTCCAGCCAATTTTTAAAGACTTTGAAAATGTGTTAAATCTACGTGTGAACGTTGTACACAATTCACAGTATATTTTTTTTTTGGCAAGCAGAAGCCCCCAAATGGCCAGCAGTACATATTTATACGAGGGGCGAGTGCATGCATTAAAGGGGAAATGTGCCTATTGTAGTGTTAGTTACAAGCTGTTCATTCTTACACATGTCGATGTAACAACATGACCCCATAGTTTTTGTGCATTGTTGTTGTGCTCATGTAGGATAGTTGTCGCTACAACATGTAGTTGCATGTGTCTTGTTTTAGCCAATTGTTGATCGACATGGTAACTAATGAAAATTTAAAAAGACAAAAAAACATTAGAATGGGTTATTGAAAGGAAAACAATGAAATACGTTGTTAACCCTATGGCCAATAACCACAAAATGTTCGTAGATCAATAACAGTGGTACAGTTTTACCCATCCAAATGTTGTGTTGTAACTCACTAAAAAAGGGGCTTTCATGCGTTTTTTTTTTTTTGTAAATTAGCCTATATAATATAATTTTGAGTTCCTAAGTCTAGCTCAGATCCGTGAGCTCAAAATTATATATATATATATATATATATACTTTAAAGAAATATATATTAAAATTAATGTTTAAGCGATAATTTAATTAAACAACCATATAAATTCGGTTATAGCCCTTCTATGGGCTAAACTGACATTGATCATTTTTGCAGGAAGATTTGACATACAACAAGAATTCTATGGAGGCTACCTGGAAACTTGGCCAATATTGATAATTGTTAGTAGGGGGATGTGTTACTCAATTGGAATCAAAATGTAAAATCGGTTGAAGCTTGGGCTCATGGTCCCAAAAAAAAGAAGTTTGTTGCGCTTTATGGGGGATTCCCTAAAAAGTGAACCAATATTGTTCAAGTTTAATAGGAAGATATGGCAACCCATGAGAACCAGAAAAATCAAATTTGATATATTTCGGTTAAACAAAAACCTTCTATATACCGAATAATGGAATTATATGGGGGCGACCCAGAAACACGGAACAATGTTGATAAGGTGGTTATTGAGGTGGAAACATGTGCCAAAAACCACCAAAATACTGAATAATGGGTGTACCGTTATATGAGGGCTACTATGAAAAACAATGGGCATAATCAATAGTATATTAGATTGGGGGAAAAATCTTTTGATACCCTTCACCACACTGTGGTACAGGGTATTATGTATTTGTGCATATGTTTGTAATAGGCAAAAGGAATCGAGATAGACCTATGGTTCCTTTTGAGAATATGCATAGAATCACTTTCTGAGTCGATTTACGCATGTCCGTCTGTCCGTCCGTCCATGTATTTTTGTTAACAAAGTACACAATTATGACCCGATTTGGATGAAATTTTGCACAGTTCTCTTATTTGGCCCAAGGACGAAAAGAACTATTGAAATTGGAGAAAATCAATTTAGATTTAGATATAGCTCCCATATATAGTTTCGTCCGATCTTATGTAAATGATGCACCAAACTCCCAATATTTATCCGATTGGGACAAAATTTTGCACAGCGCACTGAATCAGGTCCATGCTTTTGCTGGAATCGGTTCAGATTTAGATATAGCTCCCATATATATATAGTTTTCCGATTTTATATGGATGATGCACCAAACATTCATTATTTGTCCGATTGGGACAAAATTTTGCACAGAGTTCTGATTTAGGTCCAGACTGGTGTCTGCGAAGTTTTGTTAATATCGGTTCAGATTTAGATATAGCTCCCATATATAGTTTCGTCCGATTTTATGTGAATGATGCACCAAATTCCCAATATTTGTCCGATTGGGATAAAATTTTGCACAGAGTACTGAATCAGGTGCAGACTGATGTCTGCGAAGTTTTGTGAAAATCGGTTCAGATTTAGATATAGCTCCTATATATATTTTCGCCCGATTTTTTGTGAATGATACGCCAAACTCCCAGTATTTGACTGATTAAGTAAAATTTTGTTTAGCGAATGCTATTGAGAAAAAATGATGCGTGATAAGGTTTTTTGAAATCGGTTTAGATTTTGATAGGTCTCATATATATTTCCGTTCGATTTTATGGGAATGGTGGTTACACGAAATTTGGCAGAGGATATTCAATTGAATATAGTGATTACAAAAAACAACGGCTACTCAATTAGGTCCATATGTTTATATATAGCTCCCATATGTAATTTTACTTGATTTCATACAAATGGTAAACCAAAGAATTCTAGTCTGTCCGTTTGACATGCAATTTATCATCGATTCCAGAATGGTATGTGTATGGGGTTTTTCAATTGGCTCAAATAATTATCTAAATAACACATTTAATTTCGCCCGATTCCATCTCAATGGTCCTCCAATGATTCTATGACCGTTCTATCAGGATATTGTAGATATTAACATGTCGTACATGTACCTAAAGTGGTGAAGGGTATCATATAGTCGGCCCGTCCGAATTCTGACCTTTCCTTACTGTTTTTTTTTTTTTTTTTTTTTTTGTAAGTGGTTAAAAACAGTTATGATCGATTTTTAGTTCCTAAGTGATGTTGCGACTGCTAACATACCGGTCAACTTCGATAATTTCTCCGATTTTAGTGACGATTTCAACGACCGGTCTACCTGTGCGTGGTGCATCTTTGACATAAAAAATTCCTGAACGGAATCTACGAAACCAAAATTTCACATAATTGGCTTTTACAGTATGGGAACCATAAACACCATTAACAATTTTAGCCGATTGTCAACAAATACATATGCATTTGTTTGGTCACACAGGCACAAAGTGTGCTCTCTTGAAAAACTTTGTCTGCAATAATACATTACTACGATCAAAATCATGAAAACAAGCGATAACACAACCACCTTCAACAACAGCTCAAACGAGACTGATCGGTGGTTGTTTTCTTTCGCGCTCTTTGCGAGTGCACATGTCCGCTAAATCGTCGACCATTGCAAGCATCTATTGACAAAATAATGGATTTATTTTTGCCAAACCTAATATTTGTTTCTAATAAAAATTTTAAGTCGATGTTTACCATGCATGAACCGAAACTCTCCATTAAACGTTGAACTAGTCACAAGAAACCAGTCTCTAGGTGCTATTGCATACTGTTGGGCGCCTAAAAGTAGAAGATGAAATGGGGTATTGCTATGAAGAAGTATCGTCGAGTACACTGTTACCGCTGGGAATTTAAAAAAGTGGTTCCCGTGAAAAAAAGTAACACAGAAAAGTAAATTTGTCAACTGTTCCGAAAATATGTCAGCTAACCCTGGAACTCAAAGATGACGTATACGAATCAATTAGAATTTACACAGAAAAAACCAGTAAGGAAAGTAGTAAAGTCGGACTGGGCCGACTATATGATATCCTTCACTACTTTGCGTATATTCAACATATGTATCCTAACAGACGTCGCCTTTTTGAAGAAACATTGAATTGAATATGTGATCTTTAATATATGATCTTTATCTATATGTAAACCTATGTTAAATTTTGTAAACCAATTAAAAGCAAACTTGAAAAATGCCATTTGGTATGATGTACTGCTTAAAATATATGTGGGAACTATATCTAAATCTGAACTGATTTTCACGAAACTTCGTAGACATCATTCTAGACTTAATTCAGTACGCTATGCAAAATTCGTGCAAATCGAATTATTTTCAGGAACTTTGGTGCACAATTTACCTAAAATCGAGCGAAAATATAAATATATATTATAAGTATATATATATATATATATATAAATATATATATATATATATAATGATGTCTGCTAATATATAATATTAGCAGACATCATTCTAGACTTAATTTAGTACGCTATGCCAAATTTCGTGCAAATTGAATGATATATAGGGACTTTGGTGCACCATTTACCTAAAATTGGGCGAAAATATATATGGGAGCTATATCTAAATCTGAACCGATTTTCACAAAACTTAACAGACATTACTCTAGAATTAAATCAGTACGCAATACCAAAAGTCGTGCAAATCGAAAGACTTGGAGGGACTTTGAGTTATATGTAAATCTGAACCGATTTTCAGGAAACTTAACACACATCATTCTGGACTTAATTCAGTACGCCATGCCAAAATTCGTGGAAATCGAATGATTTTCAGGGACTTAGGTCCACCATTTACCTTAAATCGGACGAAACTATATACGGGAGCTATATCTAAATCTGAACCGATTTTCTCGAAACTTGGCACATATCATTCTGGACCTAATTCAGTACTCTGTGCCAAATTTCGTGTAAATCGAAAGATATTGAGGGACTTTGGTGCCCCATTTACCTTAAATCGGACGAAAATATATATGGGAGAAATTTTGCACTGCACTGTACTGAATTGAGAATGACGTATGTCAAGTTTAAAAAAAATCGGGTCAGATTTAAATATAGCTCACATATATATTTTCGTCCGATTTAAGGTAAATGGCTCACCAAAGTCCCCATATCTTTCGATTTACACAAAATTTGGCTTATGGTACTGAATAAGGTCCAGAGTGATGAGTGTTAAATTTTGTGAAAATCTGTTCAGATATAGTCCATAGTCCAAAGTCCATATATATTTTTTCTGTTATGTATCGCGTACTGAATTAATGATGTGTGCTTTCGTGAAAATCGGTTCAGATTTAGATAAAGCTCCCATATATTTTCTCATCCGATTTAATTACCGATTTAACACTAAAGACCCAAAGTAGGGCCGACTGGCACACATCTTTGTACATTGTTCTGATGTTGCTATAACCTTTCGTTTTTTCTTAAAATCGGTTCAGCTCCGCTGTAAAGAACCATAGCTTGGCCTATTAACACAACGTACTGAAATTACCACGAGTATAAATTAATCTCCGGCAAGTTTCCTTGAAATCGGTTCATATTTAGCTTTCATATATAATTTCGACCTATTCATGTTTATTGTACACCAAATAATCAATGGGTGCCTGATTGATAATACATTTTAAACATTAAAGACTATCAAAGCGTGCGTAAAGTTTGCTTTAAATCTATTTACAAAATTTAATATAGGTTGGAGAATGGCATGTGTTGGGATTGATGTTAGTCTGTGTACTTATAGATAAAGATCACATATTTAATTTCGTTCAACTTCATGTCAATGTTCCACCGAAAAGGCTACGTTTGTTAGGATAAATATGTAGAATATGCCCAAAGTTGTGAAGGATATCATATAGTCGGCCCAGTCCTACTTTATTACTTTCCTTACTGGTTTTTAGGTGTAATTTTTCTTCAACAAATTTTTATATTCATACCTTGTAAATTTCAAATGAATTGCTTTGCTACGTTATCTTATATTTACTATGTAATGAATGATACCCTTCACCACTTTGGGTACATACAAAAGATGATAATGTGTACAATATCCTGTTGATAGAAGAGACATAGCGTCTTTGGATGACCGTTGACATGGAATCGGTAAAACACAAATTTGGTACACATAGACATTTGAACCAATAAAAAACATAAACATGTCATTCTGAAATCTATTAAAAAATTGCATGTCAATCGGGCAGACTTAAATTTTTGGTGCATAATTTGTATGAAATCGAGCAAAATGTTATATAGGAGATATATTTGCAAATGTGAACCAATTTCAACAAAACTTCACACACATCAAACTGGATTTAATTCAGTATGCTGTTGCAAATTTTGTCTCAATCGAACAAATATTGGGAGTTTGGTGCTTCATTTACTTAAAATCGGACGAAAATATACATGGGAGCTATATCTAAATCTAAACCTATTTCAAGAAAAACTTCATAGATGTCACACTGGACTGGATTCAGTACGCTGTGTAAAATGTTGTCTAAATCGGACCAATATTGGGAGTTTGGTGCACCATTTACATAAAAACGGACGAAACTATATGAGCTATATTTAAATCTGGACCGATTTCAGCAAATCTTTACACATGTCAAACTGGACTAATCGGGCAAATATTTTCAGTTTGGT
>NW_026881139.1:0-10975 GCF_032173495.1 Musca vetustissima | reverse complement strand
ACATCCATTTTAGTTTTTGCGCAATATGGCGTTTTCTACACAGAGTCCCCACTGTCACTGAGACTTGCAAGGAAAATCGAGAAAGTCCGTTAGGCGAAAGTTTGTTTTTCGGAATATGGTGTGTATATTCTGACAGTACATTTTGAGACCTTTCAATTGATGTGGGTCTCCATACTGCATCCATTTTAGTTTTTGCGCAATATGGCGTTTTCTACACAGAGTCCCCACTGTCACTGAGACTTTCAATGAAAATCGAGAAAATCCGTTAGGCAAAGTTTTTTGGTATAAGGTGTATATATTCTGAAAGTACATTTCGAGACCTTTCAATTGATGTGGGTCTCCATACTGCATCCATTTTAGTTTTTGCGCAATATGGCGTTTTCTACACAGAGTCCCCACTGTCACTGAGACTTGCAACCAAAATCGAGAAAATCCGTTAGGCGAAGGTTTGTTTTTCGGCATAGGATGTATATATTCTGAAAGTACATTTCGAGACCTTTCAATTGATGTGGGTATCAATACTGCATCCATTTTAGTTTTTGCGCAATATGGCGTTTTCTACACAGAGTCCCCACTGTCACTGAGACTTGCAAGGAAAATCGAGAAAATCCGTTAGGCAAAGTTTGTTTTTCGGCATTGGGTGTATATATTCTGAAAGTACATTTCGAGACCTTTCAATTGATGTGGGTATCAATACTGCATCCATTTTAGTTTTTGCGCAATATGGCGTTTTCTACACAGAGTCCCCACTTTTTTCCACAACATGGCGTTTTCTACACAGACTCCACATTGTCACTGGAAAATCGAGAAAATCCGTTTAGCGAAAGTTTGTTTTTCGGTATAAGGTGTATATATTCTGAAAGTACATTCCGAGACCTTTCAACTGATGTGGGTCTCCATACTGCATCCATTTTAGTTTTTGCGCAATATGGCGTTTTCTACACAGAGTCCCCACTTTTTTCCACAACATGGCGTTTTCTACACAGACTCCCCATTGTCACTGGAAAATCGAGAAAATCCGTTTAGCAAAGTTTTTTATTCGGTATAAGGTGTATATATTCTGAAAGTACGTTTCGAGACCTTTCAATTGATGTGGGTCTCCATACTGCATCCATTTTAGTTTTTGCGCAATATGGCGTTTTCTACCCAGAGTCCCCACTGTCACTGAGACTTGCAATGAAAATCGAGAAAATCCGTTAGGCGAAGGTTTGTTTTTCGGAATATGGTGTGTATATTCTGACAGTACATTTTGAGACCTTTCAATTGATGTGGGTCTCCATACTGCATCCATTTTAGTTTTTGCGCAATATGGCGTTTTCTACACAGAGTCCCCACTTTTTTCCACAACATGGCGTTTTCTACACAGACTTCGTCACTGGTGCACGGAAAATCGATAAAATCCGTTTGGCGAAAGTTTGTGTTTTGGCATATGGTGTGTATATTTTGAAAGTACATTTCGAGACCTTTCCATTGATGTGGGTATCAATACTGCATCCATTTTAGTTTTTGCGCAATATGGCGTTTTCTACACAGAGTCCCCACTGTCACTGAGACTTGCAACCAAAATCGAGAAAATCCGTTAGGCGAAGGTTTGTTTTTCGGCATATGGTGTGTATATTCTGAAAGTACATTTCGAGACCTTTCAATTGATGTGGGTATCAATACTGCATCCATTTTAGTTTTTGCGCAATATGGCGTTTTCTACACAGAGTCCCCACTGTGACTGAGACTTGCAAGGAAAATCGAGAAAGTCCGTTAGGCGAAAGTTTGTTTTTCGGCATAGGGTGTATATATTCTGAATGTACATTTCGAGACCTTTCAATTGATGTGGGTCTCCATACTGCATCCATTTTAGTTTTTGCGCAATATGGCGTTTTCTACCCAGAGTCCCCACTGTCACTGAGACTTGCAACCAAAATCGAGAAAATCCGTTATGCGAAGGTTTGTTTTCCGGCATATGGTGTATATATTCTGAAAGTACATTTCGAGACCTTTCAATTGATGTGGGTCTCCATACTGCATCCATTTTAGTTTTTGCGCAATATGGCGTTTTCTACACAGAGTCCCCACTGTCACAACATGAGACTTGCAATGGAAAATCGAGAAAATCCGTTAGGCAAAGTTTTTTTTCGGTATAAGGTGTATATATTCTGAAAGTACATTTCGAGACCTTTCAATTGATGTGGGTCTCCATACTGCATCCATTTTAGTTTTTGCGCAATATGGCGTTTTCTACACAGAGTCCCCACTGTCACTGAGACTTGCAATGGAAATCGAGAAAATCCGTTAGGCGAAGGTTTGTTTTTCGGAATATGGTGTGTATATTCTGAAAGTACATTTTGAGACCTTTCAATTGATGTGGGTCTCCATACTGCATCCATTTTAGTTTTTGCGCAATATGGCGTTTTCTACACAGAGTCCCCACTGTCACTGAGACTTGCAAGGAAAATCGAGAAAATCCGTTAGGCGAAAGTTTGTTTTTCGGCATATGGTGTATATATTCTGAAAGTACATTTCGAGACCTTTCAATTGATGTGCGTATCCATACTGCATCCATTTTAGTTTTTGCGCAATATGGCGTTTTCTACACAGAGTCCCCACTGTTACTGAGACTTGCAAGGAAAATCGAGAAAATCCGTTTAGCAAAGTTTTTTATTCGGTATAAGGTGTATATATTCTGAAAGTACATGTTGAGACCTTTCAATTGATGTGGGTCTCCATACTGCATCCATTTTAGTTTTTGCGCAATATGGCGTTTTCTACACAGAGTCCCCACTGTCACTGAGACTTGCAATGAAAATCGAGAAAATCCGTTAGGCGAAGGTTTGTTTTTCGGAATATGGTGTGTATATTCTGAAAGTACATTTTGAGACCTTTCAATTGATGTGGGTCTCCATACTGCATCCATTTTAGTTTTTGCGCAATATGGCGTTTTCTACACAGAGTCCCCACTGTCACTGAGACTTGCAAGGAAAATCGAGAAAATCCGTTAGGCAAAGTTTGTTTTTCGGCATAGGGTGTATATATTCTGAAAGTACATTTCGAGACCTTTCAATTGATGTGCGTATCAATACTGCATCCATTTTAGTTTTTGCGCAATATGGCGTTTTCTACACAGAGTCCCCACTGTCACTGAGACTTGCAAGGAAAATCGAGAAAATCCGTTAGGCAAAGTTTGTTTTTCGGCATAGGTGTGTATATTCTGAAAGTACATTTCGAGACCTTTCAATTGATGTGCGTATCAATACTGCATCCATTTTAGTTTTTGCGCAATATGGCGTTTTCTACACAGAGTCCCCACTTTTTTCCACAACATGGCGTTTTCTACACAGACTCCCCATTGTCACTGGAAAATCGAGAAAATCCGTTTAGCAAAGTTTTTTATTCGGTATAAGGTGTATATATTCTGAAAGTACGTTTCGAGACCTTTCAATTGATGTGGGTCTCCATACTGCATCCATTTTAGTTTTTGCGCAATATGGCGTTTTCTACCCAGAGTCCCCACTGTCACTGAGACTTGCAATGAAAATCGAGAAAATCCGTTAGGCGAAGGTTTGTTTTTCGGAATATGGTGTGTATATTCTGACAGTACATTTTGAGACCTTTCAATTGATGTGGGTATCAATACTGCATCCATTTTAGTTTTTGCGCAATATGGCGTTTTCTACACAGAGTCCCCACTGTCACTGAGACTTGCAAGGAAAATCGAGAAAATCCGTTAGGCGAAAGTTTGTTTTTCGGTATAAGGTGTATATATTCTGAAAGTACATTTCGAGACCTTTCAACTGATGTGGGTCTCCATACTGCATCCATTTTAGTTTTTGCGCAATATGGCGTTTTCTACACAGAGTCCCCACTTTTTTCCACAACATGGCGTTTTCTACACAGACTCCCCATTGTCACTGGAAAATCGAGAAAATCCGTTTAGCAAAGTTTTTTATTCGGTATAAGGTGTATATATTCTGAAAGTACGTTTCGAGACCTTTCAATTGATGTGGGTCTCCATACTGCATCCATTTTAGTTTTTGCGCAATATGGCGTTTTCTACCCAGAGTCCCCACTGTCACTGAGACTTGCAATGAAAATCGAGAAAATCCGTTAGGCGAAGGTTTGTTTTTCGGAATATGGTGTGTATATTCTGACAGTACATTTTGAGACCTTTCAATTGATGTGGGTCTCCATACTGCATCCATTTTAGTTTTTGCGCAATATGGCGTTTTCTACACAGAGTCCCCACTTTTTTCCACAACATGGCGTTTTCTACACAGACTCCCCATTGTCACTGGAAAATCGAGAAAATCCGTTTAGCAAAGTTTGTTCTTCGGTATAAGGTGTATATATTCTGAAAGTACATTTCGAGACCTTTCAATTGATGTGGGTCTCCATACTGCATCCATTTTAGTTTTTGCGCAATATGGCGTTTTCTACCCAGAGTCCCCACTGTCACTGAGACTTGCAACGAAAATCGAGAAAGTCCGTTAGGCGAAAGTTTGTTTTTATGCATATGGTGTATATATTCTGAAAATCGAGAAAATCCGTTAGGCGAAGGTTTGTTTTCCGGCATATGGTGTGTATATTTTTTCGGTATAAAGTGTATATATTCTGAAAGTACATTTCGAGACCTTTCAATTGATGTGGGTCTCCATACTGCATCCATTTTAGTTTTTGCGCAATATGGCGTTTTCTACACAGAGTCCCCACTGTCACTGAGACTTGCAAGGAAAATCGAGAAAGTCCGTTAGGCGAAAGTTTGTTTTTCGGCATATGGTGTATATATTCTGAAAGTACATTTCGAGACCTTTCAATTGATGTGGGTCTCCATACTGCATCCATTTTAGTTTTTGCGCAATATGGCGTTTTCTACACAGAGTCCCCACTGTCACTGAGACTTGCAACCAAAATCGAGAAAATCCGTTAGGCGAAAGTTTGTTTTACGGCATATGGTGTATATATTCTGAAAGTACATTTCGAGACCTTTCAATTGATGTGGGTATCAATACTGCATCCATTTTAGTTTTTGCGCAATATGGCGTTTTCTACACAGAGTCCCCACTTTTTTCCACAACATGGCGTTTTCTACACAGACTCCCCATTGTCACTGGAAAATCGAGAAAATCCGTTTAGCAAAGTTTTTTTTCGGTATAAGGTGTATATATTCTGAAAGTACATTTCGAGACCTTTCAATTGATGTGGGTCTCCATACTGCATCCATTTTAGTTTTTGCGCAATATGGCGTTTTCTACCCAGAGTCCCCACTGTCACTGAGACTTGCAATGAAAATCGAGAAAATCCGTTAGGCGAAGGTTTGTTTTTCGGAATATGGTGTGTATATTCTGACAGTACATTTTGAGACCTTTCAATTGATGTGGGTCTCCATACTGCATCCATTTTAGTTTTTGCGCAATATGGCGTTTTCTACACAGAGTCCCCACTGTCACTGAGACTTGCAAGGAAAATCGACAAAATCCGTTAGGCGAAAGTTTGTTTTTCGGCATAGGGTGTATATATTCTGAAAGTACATTTCGAGACCTTTCAATTGATGTGCGTATCAATACTGCATCCATTTTAGTTTTTGCGCAATATGGCGTTTTCTACCCAGAGTCCCCACTGTCACTGAGACTTGCAACCAAAATCGAGAAAATCCGTTAGGCGAAGGTTTGTTTTCCGGCATATGGTGTGTATATTCTGAAAGTACATTTCGAGACCTTTCAATTGATGTGGGTATCAATACTGCATCCATTTTAGTTTTTGCGCAATATGGCGTTTTCTACACAGAGTCCCCCCTGTCACTGAGACTTGCAACCAAAATCGAGAAAATGAGACTTGCAACTGGAAAATCGAGAAAATCCGTTAGGCGAAAGTTTGTTTTTCGGCATAAGGTGTATATATTCTGAAAGTACATTTCGAGACCTTTCAATTGATGTGGGTATCAATACTGCATCCATTTTAGTTTTTGCGCAATATGGCGTTTTCTACACAGAGTCCCCACTGTCACTGAGACTTGCAAGGAAAATCGAGAAAATCCGTTAGGCGAAAGTTTGTTTTTCGGCATATGGTGTATATATTCTGAAAGTACATTTCGAGACCTTTCAATTGATGTGCGTATCAATACTGCATCCATTTTAGTTTTTGCGCAATATGGCGTTTTCTACACAGAGTCCCCACTTTTTTCCACAACATGGCGTTTTCTACACAGACTCCCCATTGTCACTGGAAAATCGAGAAAATCCGTTTAGCAAAGTTTTTTCTTCGGTATAAGGTGTATATATTCTGAAAGTACATTTCGAGACCTTTCAATTGATGTGGGTCTCCATACTGCATCCATTTTAGTTTTTGCGCAATATGGCGTTTTCTACCCAGAGTCCCCACTGTCACTGAGACTTGCAATGAAAATCGAGAAAATCCGTTAGGCGAAGGTTTGTTTTTCGGAATATGGTGTGTATATTCTGACAGTACATTTTGAGACCTTTCAATTGATGTGGGTCTCCATACTGCATCCATTTTAGTTTTTGCGCAATATGGCGTTTTCTACACAGAGTCCCCACTGTCACTGAGACTTGCAAGGAAAATCGACAAAATCCGTTAGGCGAAAGTTTGTTTTTCGGCATAGGGTGTATATATTCTGAAAGTACATTTCGAGACCTTTCAATTGATGTGCGTATCAATACTGCATCCATTTTAGTTTTTGCGCAATATGGCGTTTTCTACCCAGAGTCCCCACTGTCACTGAGACTTGCAACCAAAATCGAGAAAATCCGTTAGGCGAAGGTTTGTTTTCCGGCATATGGTGTGTATATTCTGAAAGTACATTTCGAGACCTTTCAATTGATGTGCGTATCAATACTGCATCCATTTTAGTTTTTGCGCAATATGGCGTTTTCTACACAGAGTCCCCACTTTTTTCCACAACATGGCGTTTTCTACACAGACTCCCCATTGTCACTGGAAAATCGAGAAAATCCGTTTAGCAAAGTTTTTTCTTCGGTATAAGGTGTATATATTCTGAAAGTACGTTTCGAGACCTTTCAATTGATGTGGGTCTCCATACTGCATCCATTTTAGTTTTTGCGCAATATGGCGTTTTCTACCCAGAGTCCCCACTGTCACTGAGACTTGCAATGAAAATCGAGAAAATCCGTTAGGCGAAGGTTTGTTTTTCGGAATATGGTGTGTATATTCTGACAGTACATTTTGAGACCTTTCAATTGATGTGGGTCTCCATACTGCATCCATTTTAGTTTTTGCGCAATATGGCGTTTTCTACACAGAGTCCCCACTGTCACTGAGACTTGCAAGGAAAATCGACAAAATCCGTTAGGCGAAAGTTTGTTTTTCGGCATAGGGTGTATATATTCTGAAAGTACATTTCGAGACCTTTCAATTGATGTGCGTATCAATACTGCATCCATTTTAGTTTTTGCGCAATATGGCGTTTTCTACACAGAGTCCCCACTTTTTTCCACAACATGGCGTTTTCTACACAGACTCCCCATTGTCACTGGAAAATCGAGAAAATCCGTTTAGCAAAGTTTTTTCTTCGGTATAAGGTGTATATATTCTGAAAGTACATTTCGAGACCTTTCAATTGATGTGGGTCTCCATACTGCATCCATTTTAGTTTTTGCGCAATATGGCGTTTTCTACCCAGAGTCCCCACTGTCACTGAGACTTGCAATGAAAATCGAGAAAATCCGTTAGGCGAAGGTTTGTTTTTCGGAATATGGTGTGTATATTCTGACAGTACATTCAGAGTCCCCACTTTTTTCCACAACATGGCGTTTTCTACACAGACTCCCCATTGTCACTGGAAAATCGAGAAAATCCGTTTAGCAAAGTTTTTTCTTCGGTATAAGGTGTATATATTCTGAAAGTACGTTTCGAGACCTTTCAATTGATGTGCATATGGTGTGTATATTCTGAAAGTACATTTCGAGACCTTTCAATTGATGTGGGTATCAATACTGCATCCATTTTAGTTTTTGCGCAATATGGCGTTTTCTACACAGAGTCCCCACTGTCACTGAGACTTGCAACCAAAATCGAGAAAATCCGTTAGGCGAAGTTTTGTTTTTCGGTATAAGGTGTATATATTCTGAAAGTACATTTCGAGACCTTTCAATTGATGTGGGTATCAATACTGCATCCATTTTAGTTTTTGCGCAATATGGCGTTTTCTACAGTCCCCACTGTCACTGAGACTTGCAACCAAAATCGAGAAAATCCGTTAGGCGAAGGTTTGTTTTTCGGCATATGGTGTGTATATTCTGAAAGTACATTTCGAGACCTTTCAATTGATGTGGGTCTCCATACTGCATCCATTTTAGTTTTTGCGCAATATGGCGTTTTCTACACAGAGTCCCCACTGTCACTGAGACTTGCAAGGAAAATCGATAAAATCCGTTTGGCGAAAGTTTGTTTTTTGGCATATGGTGTGTATATTCTGAAAGTACATTTCGAGACCTTTCAATTGATGTGGGTATCAATACTGCATCCATTTTAGTTTTTGCGCAATATGGCGTTTTCTACACAGAGTCCCCACTGTCACTGAGACTTGCAAGGAAAATCGAGAAAGTCCGTTAGCAAAGTTTGTTTTTCGGCATAATGTGTATATATTCTGAAATGTTTTTCGGTATAAGGTGTATATATTCTGAAAGTACATTTCGAGACCTTTCAATTGATGTGGGTCTCCATACTGCATCCATTTTAGTTTTTGCGCAATATGGCGTTTTCTACACAGAGTCCCCACTGTCACTGAGACTTGCAAGGAAAATCGAGAAAATCCGTTAGGCGTAAGTTTGTTTTTCGGCATAGTGTGTATATATTCTGAAAGTACATTTCGAGACCTTTCAATTGATGTGGGTCTCAATACTGCATCCATTTTAGTTTTTGCGCAATATGGCGTTTTCTACACAGAGTCCCCACTGTCACTGAGACTTGCAACCAAAATCGAGAAAATCCGTTAGGCGAAGGTTTGTTTTTCGGCATATGGTGTGTATATTCTGAAAGTACATTTCGAGACCTTTCAATTGATGTGGGTATCAATACTGCATCCATTTTAGTTTTTGCGCAATATGGCGTTTTCTACACAGAGTCCCCATTGTCACTGAGACTTGCAACCAAAATCGATAAAATCCGTTTGGCGAAAGTTTGTTTTTTGGCATATGGTGTGTATATTCTGAAAGTACATTTCGAGACCTTTCAATTGATGTGGGTATCAATACTGCATCCATTTTAGTTTTTGCGCAATATGGCGTTTTCTACACAGAGTCCCCACTGTCACTGAGACTTGCAAGGAAAATCGAGAAAATCCGTTAGGCGAAAGTTTGTTTTTCGGCATATGGTGTGTATATTCTGAAAGTACATTTCGAGACCTTTCAATTGATGTGGGTATCAATACTGCATCCATTTTAGTTTTTGCGCAATATGGCGTTTTCTACACAGAGTCCCCACTGTCACTGAGACTTGCAAGGAAAATCGAGAAAATCCGTTAGGCGAAGGTTTGTTTTTCGGCATATGGGTGTATATATTCTGAAAGTACATTTCAGACCTTTCAATTGATGTGGGTATCCATACTGCATCCATTTTAGTTTTTGCGCAATATGGCGTTTTCTACCCAGAGTCCCCACTGTCACTGAGACTTGCAACCAAAATCGAGAAAATCCGTTAGGCGAAGGTTTGTTTTCGGCATATGGTGTGTATATTCTGAAAGTACATTTCGAGACCTTTCAATTGATGTGGGTATCAATACTGCATCCATTTTAGTTTTTGCGCAATATGGCGTTTTCTACACAGAGTCCCCACTGTCACTGAGACTTGCAAGGAAAATCGAGAAAATCCGTTAGGCGAAAGTTTGTTTTTCGGCATATGGTGTGTATATTCTGAAAGTACATTTCGAGACCTTTCAATTGATGTGGGTCTCCATACTGCATCCATTTTAGTTTTTGCGCAATATGGCGTTTTCTACACAGAGTCCCCACTTTCACTGAGACTTGCAACAAAAATCGAGAAAATCCGTTAGGCGAAGGTTTGTTTTCCGGCACATGGTGTGTATATTCTAAAAGTACATTTCGAGACCTTTCAATTGATGTGGGTATCCATACTGCATCCATTTTAGTTTTTGCGCAATATGGCGTTTTCTACACAGAGTCCCCACTGTCACTGAGACTTGCAAGGAAAATCGAGAAAATCCGTTAGGCGAAAGTTTGTTTTTCGGCATATGGTGTGTATATTCTGAAAGTACATTTTGAGACCTTTCAATTGATGTGGGTCTCCATACTGCATCCATTTTAGTTTTTGCGCAATATGGCGTTTTCTACACAGAGTCCCCACTTTTTTCCACAACATGGCGTTTTCTAGACATGCAAGGAAAATCGAGAAAATCCGTTTAGGCGAAAGTTTTTTTTTCGGTATAAGGTGTATATATTCTGAAAGTACGTTTCGAGACCTTTCAATTGATGTGGGTCTCCATACTGCGTCCATTTTAGTTTTTGCGCAATATGGCGTTTTCTACCCAGAGTCCCCAGGTGTATATATTCTGAAAGTACGTTTCGAGACCTTGCAATGAAAATCGAGAAAATCCGTTAGGCGAAGGTTTGTTTTTCGGAATATGGTGTGTATATTCTGACAGTACATTTTGAGACCTTTCAATTGATGTGGGTCTCCATACTGCATCCATTTTAGTTTTTGCGCAATATGGCGTTTTCTACACAGAGTCCCCACTTTTTTCACAACATGGCGTTTTCTACACAGACTCCCCATTGTCACTGGAAAATCGAGAAAATCCGTTTAGCAAAGTTTTTTATTCGATATAAGGTGTATATATTCTGAAAGTATGTTTCGAGACCTTTCAATTGATGTGGGTCTCCATACTGCATCCATTTTAGTTTTTGCGGAATATGGCGTTTTCTACACAGAGTCCCCATTGTCACTGAGACTTGCACGGAAAATCGATAAAATCCGTTTGGCGAAAGTTTGT